>NC_087394.1:18322114-18357114 GCF_031307605.1 Tribolium castaneum | reverse complement strand
AATGTTTGAAAAACTGAAATTAAACTAAATTAATTGTGTCTAACACTTTAGTAGAGGAAAAAGGAGGAGACATAAAAGTCACTAAAGTCTTCAGAGTCGTTTTTAAATGCTGCATTTTCGTCTTCCTCTCAAACATTGAAAACTGAATTACATTTTTGTTCAGTAACTAAAGCTGATAAAATTTCCTACAAAATAATTATATAAATAAAAATAAATATAATAAAAGGAGAAGACATAAATGTCATTAAAGGTTTCAGAGTCGTCTTTAGTCGTCATATTAATAACAATAACATTTGTTAAATATTATTTATATCTAACTCTATAACTCGCTTATGGTTGGTCTTACAAAAAAAATGCAAATAACTATTTTGTAGGAAATTTTATCAGCTTTAATTTTGAAAAAAAAATAAAAATTGATAGGAGTAACTGTTTTCGAGATATAAGCAAAAAACCAATAAGAAAACTGTAACTGTTACTGAACAAAAATGTAATTCAGTTTTCAATGTTTGAGAGGAAGACGAAAATGTAGCATTTAAAATCGACTCTGAAGACTTCAGTGACTTATATGTCACCTCCTTTTTCTTCTAATAAAGTATTGGACCTAATAAATTAAGTGTATTTTAAATCACAAAACATTTTCTGTTAAAGCACTTTTTTTTTAAATATTAATTATTTTCAAACTTATTTCTCGCTTATGGTTAGTCCTACATGAAAAATGCAAATTACTATTTTGTAGGAAATTTTATCAGCTTTAATTTTAGTAAAAAGATAAAAATTGATAGGAGTAACTGTTTTCGAGATGTAAGCAAGAGACCAAAAAACTGTTACCTTAATTAAGCGCTTGCATATAAGCAAATTTAGTACTAAAAACAACTCTGAAGACTTTGGTGACTTTTATGTCTTCTCATTTTTCCTCTACTAAAGTGTTTGACCCAATTAATTTAGTTTAATATCGGTTTTTCAAACATTTTATTTTAAAGCAAATTTTTGTTAAAGATTATTTATATCCAACTCTATAACTCGCTTATGGTTGGTCCTACAAAAAAATGCAAATAACTATTTTGTAGGAAATTTTATCAGCTTTAATTTTAAAAGAAAGATAAAAATTAATAGGAGTAACTGTTTTCGAGATATAAGCAAAAAACCAATAAGAAAACTGTAACTGTTACTGAACAAAAATGTAATTCAGTTTTCAATGTTTGAGACGAAGACGAAAATGCAGCATTATTATTATTATTAATGTTATTGTTATTAATATGACGACTAAAAACGATTCTGAAGTCTTTGGTGACTTTTATGTCTTCTCCTTTTTCCTATACTAAAGTGTTAGACTCAATTAATTTAGTTTAATTTCGGTTTATCAAACATTATATTTTAAAGCAAATTTTTGTTAAAGATTATTTATATCCAACTCTATAACTCGCTTATGGTTGGTCTTACAAAAGAAATGCAAATAACTATTTTGTAGGAAATTTCATCAGCTTTAATTTTGAAAGAAAGATAAAAATTGATAGGAGTAATTGTTTTCGAGATATAAGCAAAAAACCAAAGTAAAAACCGTTACAGTTACTGAACAAAATGTAATTCAGTTTTCAATGTTTGAGACGAAGACGAAAATGCAGCATTTAAAAACGACTCTGAAGACTTCAGCGACTTTTATGTCACCTCCTTTTTCTTCTAATATAGTATTGGACCCAATAAATTAAGTGTATTTTAAATCACAAGACATTTTCTGTTAAAGCACTTTTTTTTTAAATATTAATAATTTTTAAACTTATATCTCGCTTATGCTTAGTCTTACATGAAAAATGCAAATAACTATTTTGTAGAAAATTTTATCAGCTTTAATTTTAGTAAAAAGATTAAAATTGATATAAGTAACTGTTTTCCAGATATAAGCAAGAAACCAAAAAACTGTTACCTTAATTAAGCGTTTGCATGTAAGCAAATTTAGTACTATTAGTATTATTATTAATGTTATTGTTATTAATATGACGACTAAAGACGACTCTGAAACCTTTAGTGACCTTTATGTCTTCTCCTTTTTCCTCTACTAAAGTGTTAGACACAATTAATTTAGTTTAATTTTAGTTTTTCAAACATTTTATTTTAAAGCAAGTTTTTGTTAAATATTATTTATACCCAACTCTATAACTCGCTTATGGTTGGTCCTACAAGAAAAATGTAAATAACTATTTTGTAGGAAATTTTATCAGCTTTAATTTTGAAAAAAAGATAAAAATTGATAGGAGTAACTGTTTTCGAGATATAAGCAAAAAACCAATAAGAAAACTGAAACTGTTACTGAACAAAAATGTAATTCAGTTTTCAATGTTTGAGACGAAGACGAAAATGCAGCATTATTATTATTATTAATGTTATTGTTATTAATATGACAACTAAAAACGACTCTGAAGACTTTGGTGACTTTTATGTCTTCTCCTTTTTCCTATACTAAAGTGTTAGACTCAATTAATTTAGTTTAATTTCGGTTTTTCAAACATTATATTTTAAAGCAAATTTTTGTTAAAGATTATTTATATCCAACTCTATAACTCGCTTATGGTTGGTCTTACAAAAAAAATGCCAATAACTATTTTGTAGGAAATTTTATCAGCTTTGATTTTGAAAGAAAGATAAAAATTGATAGGAGTAACTGTTTTCGAGATATAAGCAAAAAACCAAAAAGAAAACTGTAACTGTTACTAAACAAAAATGTAATTCAGTATTCAATGTTTGAGACAAAGACGAAAATGCAGCATTTAAAATCGACTCTGAAGACTTCAGTGACTTTTATGTCACCTCCTTTTTCTTCTAATAAAGTATTGGACCCATTAAATTAAGTGTATTTTAAATCACAAGACATTTTCTGTTAAAGCACTTTTTTTTAAATATTAATTATTTTCAAACTTATATCTCGCTTATGGTTAGTCCTACATGAAAAATGCAAATTACTATTTTGTAGGAAATTTTATCCGCTTTAATTTTAGTAAAAAGATAAAAATTGATAGGAGTAACAGTTTTCGAGATATAAGCAAGAAACCAAAAAACTGTTACCTTAATTAAGCGCTTGCATATAAGCAAATTTAGTACTAAAAACAACTCTGAAGACTTTGGTGATTTTTATGACTTTTCCTTTTTCCTCTACTAAAGTGTTAGACCCAATTAATTTAGTTTAATATCGGTTTTTCAAACATTTTATTTTAAAGCAAATTTTTGTTAAAGATTATTTATATCCAACTCTATAACTCGCTTATAATTGGTCCTACAAAAAAATGGAAATAACTATTTTGTAGGAAATTTTATTAGCTTTAATTTTGAAAAAAAGATAAAAATTGATACGAGTAACTGTTTTCGAGATATAAGCAAGAAACCAAAAAACTGTTACCTTAATAAAGCGCTTGCATATAAGCAAATTTAGTACTATTAGTATTATTATTATTAGTGTTATTGTTATTAATATGACGACTAAGGACGACTCTGAAACATTTAGTGACTTTTATGTCTTCTCCTTTTTCCTATACTAAAGTGTTAGACCCAATTAATTTAGTTTAATTTCGGTTTTTCAAACATTTAATTTTAAAGCAAATTTTTGTTAAAGATTATTTATATCCAACTCTATAACTCGTTTATGGTTGGTCTTACAAAAGAAATGCAAATAACTATTTTGTAGGAAATTTTATCAGCTTTAATTTTGAAAGAAAGATAAAAATTGATAGGAGTAATTGTTTTCGAGATATAAGCAAAAAACCAAAGTGAAAACTGTTACAGTTACTGAACAAAAATGTAATTCAGTTTTCAATGTTTGAGACGAAGACGAAAATGCAGCATTTAAAAATGACTCTGAAGACTTCAGTGACTTTTATGTCACCTCCTTTTTCTTCTAATAGAGTATTGGTCCCAATAAATTAAGTGTATTTTAAATCACAAGACATTTTCTGTTAAAGCACTTTTTTTTAAATATTAATTATTTTCAAACTTCTATCTCGCTTATGGTTAGTCCTACATAAAAAATGCAAATAACTATTTTGTAGGAAATTTTATCAGCTTTAATTTTAGTAAAAAGATAAAAATTGATAGGAGTAACTGTTTTCGAGATATAAGCAAGAAACTGTTACCTTAATTAAGCGCTTGCATATATGCAAATTTAGTAATATTAGTATTATTATTATTAATGTTATTGTTATTAATAGGACGACTAAAGCCGACACTGAAACATTTAGCGACTTTTATGTTTTCTCCTTTTTTCTCTACTAAAGTGTTAGACACAATTAATTTAGTTTAATTCCGGTTTTTCAAGCATTTTATTTTAAAGCAAATTTTTGTTAAAGATTATTTATATCCAACTCTATAACTCGCTTATGGTTGGTCTTACAAAAGAAATGCAAATAACTATTTTGTAGGAAATTTTATCAGCTTTAATTTTGAAAGAAAGATAAAATTTGATAGGAGTAACTGTTTTCGAGATATAAGCAAAAAACCAATAAGAAAACTGTAACTGTTACTGAACAAAAATGTAACTCAGTTTTCAATGTTTGAGATGAAGACAAAAATGTAGCATTTATTTAAGAGTCGTTTTTAATCGTCATATTAATAACAATAACATTAATAATAATAATACTAATAATACTAAATTTGCTTATATGCAAACGCTTAATTAAGGTAACAGTTTTTTGGTTTCTTGATTATATCTCGAAAACAGTTACTCCTATCAATTTTTATTTTTTTACTAAAATTAAATCTGATAAAATTTCCTACAAAATAGTTATTTGCATTTTTCATGTAGGACTAACCATAAGCGAGATATTAGTTTGAAAATAATTATTATTTAAAAAAAAAGTGCTTTAACAAAAAATGTCTTGTGATTTAAAATACACTTAATTTATTGGGTCCAATACTTTATTAGAAGAAAAATGAGGTGACATAAAAGTCACTGACGTCTTCAGAGTCGTTTTTAAATGCTGCACTTTTGTCTTCGTCTCAAACATTGAAAACTGAGATACATTTTTGTTCAGTAAAAGTTACAGTTTTCTTATTGGTTTTTTGCTTATATCTCGAAAACAGTTACTCCTATCAAATTTTACCTTTCTTTCAAAATTAAAGCCGATACAATTTCCAACAAAATAGTTATTTACATTTTTCTTGTAGGACCAAGCATAAACGAGTTATAGAGTTGGATATAAATAATATTTAACAAAAATTTGCTTTAAAATAAAATGCTTGAAAAACCGGAATTAAACTAAATTAATTGTGTCTAACACTTTAGTAGAGGAAAAAGGAAAAGACATAAAAGTCACTAAATGTTTCAGAGTCGTCTTTAGTCGCCCTATTAATAACAATAACATTAATAATAATAATACTAATATTACTAAATTTGCTTATATGCAAGCGCTTAATTAAGGTAACAGTTTCTTGCTTATATCTCGAAAACAGTTACTCCTATCAATTTTTATCTTTTTACTAAAATTAAAGCTGATAAAATTTCCTACAAAATAGTTATTTGCATTTTTTATGTAGGACTAACCATAAGCGAGATAGAAGTTTGAAAATAATTAATATTTAAAAAAAAAGTGCTTTAACAGAAAATGTCTTGTGATTTAAAATACACTTAATTTATTGGGACCAATACTCTATTAGAAGAAAAAGGAGGTGACATAAAAGTCACTGAAGTCTTCAGAGTCGTTTTTAAATGCTGCATTTTCGTCTTCGTCTCAAACATTGAAAACTGAATTACATTTTTGTTCAGTAACTGTAACAGTTTTCACTTTGGTTTTTTGCTTATATCTCGAAAACAATTACTCCTATCAATTTTTATCTTTCTTTCAAAATTAAAGCTGATAAAATTTCCTACAAAATAGTTATTTGCATTTCTTTTGTAAGACCAACCATAAGCGAGTTATAGAGTTGGATATAAATAATCTTTAACAAAAATTTGCTATAAAATAAAATGTTTGAAAAACCGAAATTAAACTAAATTAATTGGGTCTAACACTTTAGTATAGGAAAAAGGAGAAAACATAAAAGTCACTAAATGTTTCAGAGTCGTCTTTAGTCGTCATATTAATAACAATAACATTAATAATAATAATACTAATAGTACTAAATTTGCTTATATGCAAGCGCTTTATTAAGGTAACAGTTTTTTGGTTTCTTGCTTATATCTCGAAAACAGTTACTCCTATCAATTTTTACCTTTTTTCTAAAATTAAAGCTGATAAAATTTCCTACAAAATAGTTATTTCCATTTTTTTGTAGGACCAACCATAAGCGAGTTATAGAGTTGGATATAAATAATCTTTAACAAAAATTTGCTTTAAAATATAATGTTTGAAAAACCGAAATTAAACTAAATTAATTGAGTCTAACACTTTAGTATAGGAAAAAGGAGAAGACATAAAAGTCACCAAAGACTTCAGAGTCGTTTTTAGTCGTCATATTAATAACAATAACATTAATAATAATAATAATGCTGCATTTTCGTCTTCGTCTCAAATATTGAAAACTGAATTCCATTTTTGTTCAGTAACAGTTACAGTTTTCTTATTGGTTTCTTGCTTATATCTCGAAAACAGTTACTTCTATCAATTTTTATCTTTTTTTCAAAATTAAAGCTGATAACATTTCCTACAAAATAGTTATTTGCATTTTTTTGTAGGACCAACCATAAGCGAGTTATAGAGTTGGATATAAATAATCTTTAACAAAAATTTTCTTTAAAATAAAATGTTTGAAAAACTAAAATTAAACCAAATTAATTGTGTCTAACACTTTAGTAGAGGAAAAAGGAGAAGACATAAAAGTCACTAAAGTCTTCAGAGTCGTTTTTAGTCGTCATATTAATAACAATAACATTAATAATAATAATACTAATAGTACTAAATTTGCTTATATGCAAGCGCTTAATTAATGTAACAGTTTTTTGGTTTCTAGCTTATATCTCGAAAACAGTTACACCTATCAAATTTTATCTTTCTTTCAAAATTAAAGCTGATAAAATTTCCAACAAAGTAATTATTTACATTTTTCTTGTAGGACCAAGCATAAGCGAGTTATAGAGATGAATATAAATAATTTTTAACAAAAATTTGCTTTAAAATAAAATGTTTGAAAAACTGAAATTAAACTAAATTAATTGTGTCTAACACTTTAGTGGAGGAAAAAGGAGAAGACATATAAGTCTTTATAGGTTTCAGAAGCGTCTTTAGTCGTCATATTAATAACAATAACATTAATAAACTAATAGTACTAAATTTGCTTATATGCAAACGCTGCATTAAGGTAATAGTTTTTTGGTTTCTTGCTTATATCTCGAAAACAGTTACTCCTATCAATTTTTAACTTTTCACCAAAATTAAAGATGATAAAATTTCCTGCAAAATAGTTATTTACATTTTTCATGTAGAACAAACCATAAGCGAGATATAAGTTTGAAAATAATTAATAATTAAAAAAAAAATGTGTTTTAACAGAAAATGTCTTGTGATTTAAAATACACTTAATTTATTGGGTCCAATACTTAATTAGAAGAAAAAGGAGGTGCAAATAACTATTTTGTTGGAAATTTTATTAGCTTTAATTGTGAAAGAAAGATAAAATTTGATAGGAGTAACTGTTTTCGAGATATAAGCAAAAAACCAATAAGAAAACTGTAACTGTTACTGAACAAAAATGTAATTCAGTTTTCAATGTTTGAGACAAAGACAAAAATGCAGCATTTAAAAACGACTCTGAAAACTTCAGTGACTTTTATGTCACCTCCTTTTTCTTCTAATAAAGTATTGGACCCAATAAATTAAGTTTATTATAAATCACAAGACATTTTCTGTTAAAACACTTTTTTTTAATTATTAATTACTTTCAAACTTATATCTCGCTTATGGTTAGTTCTACATGAAAAATGCAAATAACTATTTTGTAGGCAATTTTATCACCTTTAATTTTGGTGAAAAAGTAAAAATTGATAGGAGTAACTGTTTTCGAGATATAAGCAAAAAACAAAAAAACTGTTACTTTAATTAAGCGCTTGCATATAAGCAAATTTAGTACTACTAGTATTGTTATTATAAATGTTATTGTTATTAATATGACGACTAAAGACAACTCTAAGACTTTAGTGACTTTTATGTCTCCTCCTTTTTCCTCTACTAAAGTGTTAGACACAATTAATTTAGTTTAATTTCAGTTTTTCAAACATTTTATTTTAAAGCAAATTTTTGTTAAATATTAAAAACTATAAAATGGCTTAGATTGCCTAAAACACACATCACACATGATCTTTTGCATAGAAATGATAAAACGCTCATATAACACAAAATAAGCTTCATTTTTGCTTAGAAAACTAAGCTTACTTTTATTACTACTATTATTATTACTTTTATTATTATTATTATTATTATTATTATTATTATTATTATTATTAACTTTTGTATAGTAAATGTTTTTATACCAGTTTTAAAATGAGTTATTAATTTTATTCAATTTCTTGCCTAACAACACAGATCACAGATGATCTCTTGCATAGAAATGAGACAACGCTCATATAACACACAAAATAAGCTTCATTCATTATTATTATTACTTTTGTTACTATTACTATTATTATTATTATTATTATTATTATTGTTATTATTATTATTATTAACTTTTGTATAGTAAATGATTTTATACCAGTTTTAAAATGAGTGATTAATTTTAGCCAATTTCTTGCTTAAAAACTATAAAATGGCTAAGATTGCCTAAAAACACTGATCACACATGATCTTTTGCATAGAAATGAGAAAACGCTCATATAACACAAAATAAGCTTTATTTTTGCTTAGAAAACTAAGCTTACTTTTATTACTACTATTATTATTATTTTTATTATTATTATTATTATTATTATTATTATTATTATTATTATTATTATTATTATTATTATTATTATTATTGTTATTATTATTATTATTATTATTATTATTATTATTATTATTATTATTATTATTATTATTATTATTATTGTTATTATTATTATTATTATTATTATTATTATTAACTTTTGTATAGTAAATGTTTTTATACCAGTTTTAAAATGAGTTATTAATTTTAGACAATTTCTTGCTTAAAAACACAGATCACAGATGATCTCTTGCATAGAAATGAGAAAACGCTCATATAACACACAAAATAAGCTTCATTTTTGCTTAGAAAACTAAGCTTACTTTTATTACTATTATTATTTTTATTATTATTATTATTATTATTACTATTATTAGTATAATTATTTTTATTATTATTATTATTATTATTATTATTATTATTATTATTATTATTATTATTATTATTATTGTTATTATTATTATTATTATTATTAAAAACTTATATTAAACAGACAGAAAACGTCGTATTCTGACACAAAAAAACGAATTACGTTATAGACTTGACGAGAACGGCGTATCTCGGACTCTTATAGGACTTTTATAGGGTCAAAAAGTATCAGTTTGGATTAAAATAAATTATTTTTGTTGACTCTCAGTCTGAATTGTTCATCAGTTTAAACAAAAACGGCTTATTTTAGACGATCTTTTGCATTGAACAAGAAAACTTACATCGAACAGACTAAAAACGTATTAATCTGGCATAAAAGAGCAATTTATGTATCACTTTAGATAAAGGCAGCTAATCCTATTCGTTTCATTGCTTAAAATAGACAAAATTGTTAATAAATCTAACAAAAACACTGTATTCTAGCACAAAATACTAATTACATTATAGTTTCGACGAGAATAGCTTATTTGAAATGATTCTATGCTTCCAAACGAGTAAATTTTTATTAAACAGATGCCAAACATCATGTTTTGTCCTATGAAGACATTTTATATTGCAGTTTGTATTAAAACAAAATATTTTCGTTGATTCTTTGTTAGAAGCAGCAAACCTAACATTAAAGAATCTGAAAACTTTGTATTCGGACACAAACCACCGAATTTTGTATCAGTTTAGACAAAAACGGTTGATTTTCGACAATATTTTGCTTTGAACAAGAAAACTTATATCAAACTGACTAAAAACGTCTTATTTTAGCACAAAACAAAAGATTTGCGTTATAGTCTTAAAGCTGATTCATGCCACAGTTTGGATAAAAACCAAATATTTTTGTTAATTCATTGTTACAAACAAGAAACCTTACATCAAAGAGACTGAAAACCCCTTATTCAGGCACAGAAATTCGAATTACGTTTCAGTCTGGACAAAAACTGCTTATTTTAGACGATCTTTTGTCTTGAACACGAAAACTTACATTAAAAAGATTAAAAACGTCTTATTCTGGCTGAAAACTGCAAATTATATATTACTCTAGATAAAAGCAATTTATCCTGATTACTCCTTTACTTAGAATAGAGTAAACTTGTATAAAACTTAATGAAAACTTTAAATTTCGTCTCAAAGAAATAATTTACATTATAGTTTTGACCAGCTCTGTTTATTTCAAACGAATTTATCATTCGAAACTAATGAACTTTTATGGGGCAGATGCAAAACCACATATTACCATATAAAGCGTTGTTTTAAAGCAAAGTATTTCTTTTTGCAACAAGAAATTTCACGTCAAAGAAACTGAAAACTTCGTATCCATGCATAAATATCGAATTAAGTATCAGTTTAAGCAAATACAGCTTATTTTGAACGATTCCTTGCTATAAACAAGAAAAATTTTATCAAGCATATTGAAAACGTCTTATTCTCGAAAATAAGAGCAAATTATGTATCAGTTTTAACAAAAGCGGATTACTCTGTTTGATTCTATGCTTAGAGTAGAGTAAACTACTATAAAACGTAATGAAAACTCTATATTCAAGCTCAAAAGAACAAATTACGTTATAGTTTTGGCAAAAAAAAATATTTCGGACGATTACATACTTCGAAGTAAGCAAACTTTAATTGAACAAGTGCAAAAGCTAATACTTTGCTTTAAAATAACGATTTATGTGGTAATATGGTATTTTGCATCTGTCCTATAAAAGTTTACTCGTTTCGCTCCATTGAATCATTCGAAATAAATTATTTTAACACAACAACAGCGAAAATAATTTGTTTTTGTTTAAACTGTTACATAAGTCGCTTTTATAAAACGAACTAAGACGTTTGGCATTTGTTTAGTGAAAGTTTTCTCGTTTGGGGGCATAAAATCGTTTGAAATTAACAGTTCTGGTCAAAACTATAACGTAAATTATTTCTTTGAGACGAAATTTAAAGTTTTCATTAAGTTTTATACAAGTTTGCTCTATTCTAAGCAAAGGAGTAATCAGGATAAACTGCTTTTATCCAAAGTAATACATAATTTGCAGTTTTGAGCCAGAATAAGACGTTTTTAATCTTTTTAATGTAAGTTTTCGTCTTCAAAAGAAAGAATCGTCTAAAATAAGCAATTTGTGTCTAGACTGAAACGTAATTTGATTTTCTGGGCCTGAATAAGAGGTTTTCAGTTTCTTTGATGTAAGGTTTCTTGTTTGTAACAATGAATAAACGAAAATCATTGGTTTTAATCCAAACTGTGACATAAATCGTTTTTTAAAGGCGAAATCAGACGTTTTGCCTCTGTTCAGTGAAAGTATACTGGTTTCAAAGCATAGAATCGTTTGAAATTAACAGTTCTCGTCAAGACTATAACGCAAATCTTTAAAGTGATACAAAGAAATAATTTACGTTATAGTTTTGACCAGAACTAATAATTTCAAACGATTTTATGCCCCCAAACGAGAAAACTTTCAATAAACAGATGCCAAACGTCTTAGTTCGTTTTATAAAAGCGATTTATGTTACAGTTTAAACAAAAACAAATTATTTTCGTTGTTGTTGTGTCAAAATAATTTCTTTCGAATGATTCAATGGAGCGAAACGAGTAAACTTTTATAGGACAGATGCAAAATACCATATTACCACATAAATCGTTATTTTAAAGCAAAGTATTAGCTTTTGCACTTGTTCAATTAAAGTTTGCTTACTTCGAAGTATGTAATCGTCCGAAATATTTTTTTTTTGCCAAAACTATAACGTAATTTGTTCTTTTGAGCTTGAATATAGAGTTTTCATTACGTTTTATAGTAGTTTACTCTACTCTAAGCATAGAATCAAATAGAGTAATCCGCTTTTGTCAAAACTGATACATAATTTGCTTTTATTTTCGAGAATAAGACGTTTTCAGTATGCTTGATAAAATTTTTCTTGTTTATAGCAATGAATCGTTTAAAATAAGCTGTATTTGCCTAAACTGATACGTAATTCGATATTTATGCATGGATACGAAGTTTTCAGTTTCTTTGACGTGAAATTTCTTGTTGCAAAAGGTAATACTTTGCTTTAAAACAACGCTTTATATGGTAATATGTGGTTTTGCATCTGCCCCATAAAAGTTCATTAGTTTCGAATCATAAATTCGTTTGAAATAAACAGTGCTGGTCAAAACTATGACGTAAAGTATTTTTTTGAGACTAAATTTAAAGTTTTCATTAAATTTTATACAAGTTTACTCTATTCTAAGTAAAGGAGTAATCAGGATAAATTGCTTTTATCTAGAGTAATATATAATTTGCAGTTTTCAGCCAGAATAAGACGTTTTTAATCTTTTTAATGTAAGTTTTCGTGTTCAAAACAAAGGATCGTCTAAAATAAGCAGCTTTTGTCCAGACTGAAACGTAATTCGAATTTCTGTGCCTGAATAAGGGGTTTTCAGTTTCTTTGATGTAAGGTTTCTTGTTTGTAACAATGAATTAACAAAAATAATTGGTTTTTATCCAAACTGTGTCATGAATCAGCTTCAAGACTATAACGCAAATCTTTTGTTTTGTGCTAAAATAAGACGTTTTTAGTCAGTTTGATATAAATTTTCTTGTTCAAAGCAAAATATTGTCGAAAATTAACCGTTTTTGTCTAAACTGATACAAAATTCGGTGGTTTGTGTCCGAATACAAAGTTTTCAGATTCTTTAATGTTAGGTTTGCTGCTTCTAACAAAGAATCAACGAAAATATTTTGTTTTAATACAAACTGCAATATAAAATGTCTTTATAGGACAAAACATGATGTTTGGCATCTGTTTAATAAAAATTTACTCGTTTGGAAGCATAGAATCATTCCAAATAAGCTATTCTCGTCGAAACTATAATGTAATTATTATTTTGTGCTAGAATACAGCGTTTTTGTTAGATTTATTAACAATTTTGTCTATTTTAAGCAATGAAACGAATAGGATTAGCTGCCTTTATCCAAAGTGATACATAAATTGCTCTTTTATGCCAGATTAATACGTTTTTAGTCTGTTCGATGTAAGTTTTCTTGTTCAAAGCAAAAGATCGTCTAAAATAAGCCGTTTTTGTTTGAACTGATGAACAATTCAGACTGAGAGTCAACAAAAATAATTTATTTTAATCCAAACTGATACTTTTTGACCCTATAGGAGTCCTATAAGAGTCCGAGATACGCCGTTCTCGTCAAGTCTATAACGTAATTCGTTTTTTTGTGTCAGAATACGACGTTTTCTGTCTGTTTAATATAAGTTTTTAATAATAATAATAATAATAACAATAATAATAATAATAATAATAATAATAATAATAATAATAATAATAATAATAATAATAAAAATAATAATACTAATAATAGTAATAATAATAATAATAATAATAAAAATAATAATAGTAATAAAAGTAAGCTTAGTTTTCTAAGCAAACATGAAGCTCTTTTTGTGTTATATGAGCGTTTTCTCATTTCTATGCAAGAAATCATCTGTGATCTGTGTTTTTAGGCAAGAAATTGTCTAAAATTAATAACTCATTTTAAAATTGGTATAAAAACATTTACTATACAAAAGTTAATAATAATAATAATAATAATAATAATAATAATAGTAATAAAAAATAATAATAATAATAATAATAATAATAATAATAATAATAATAATAATAATGATAATAATACTTATAATATTGAATTTCTTTCTAAATTAAAGCTTAGTTTTTCTAAGCAAAAATGATGCTTATTTTGTGTTATCTGAGCGTTTTCTCATTTCTATGCAAGAGATCATCTGTGATCTGTGTTTTTAGGCAATAAATTGTCTAAATTAATATAACTCATTTTAAAACTGGTATAAAAACATTTACTATACAAAAGTTATAATCGGTTTTTAATAATAATAATATTAATAATAATAATAATAATAGTAATAATAATAATAATAATAATAATAAATATAATAATAATAGTAGTAATAAAAGTAAGCTTAGTTTTCTAAGCAAAAATGAAGCTTATTTTGTGTTATATGAGCGTTTTCTCATTTCTATGCAAAAGATCATGTGTGATCTGTGTTTTTAGGCAATCTAAGCCATTTTATAGTTTTTAGGCAAGAAATTGGCTAAATTAATCACTCATTTTAAAACTGGTATAAAAACAATACTATACAAAAGTTATAATCGGTTTTTAATAATAATAATAATAATAATAATAATAATAATAATAATAATAATAATAACAATAATAATAATAATAATAATAACAATAATAATAATAATTAAAATAATAATAATAGTAATAAAAGTAAGCTTAGTTTTCTAAGCAAAAATAAAGCTTATTTTGTGTGTTATATGAGCGTTTTTAGGCAAGAAATTGTTTAAAATTAATAACTCATTTTAAAACTGGTATAAAAACATTTACTATACAAAAGTTAATAATAATAATAATAATAATAATAATAATAATATTAATAATAATAATAGTAATAAAAGAAATAATAATAATAATAATAATAATAATAATAATAATAATAATAATAATAATAATGATAATAATACTTATAATAATGAATTTCTTTCTAAATTAAAGCTTAGTTTTTCTAAGCAAAAATGATGCTTATTTTGTGTTATCTGAGCGTTTTCTCATTTCTATGCAAGAGATCATCTGTGATCTGTGTTTTTAGACAAGAAATTGTCTAAAATTAATAACTCATTTTAAAACTGGTATAAAAACATTTACTATACAAAAGTTATAATCGGTTTTTAATAATAATAATATTAATAATAATAATAATAATAATAATAATAATAGTAATAATAATAATAATAATAATAATAAAAATAATAATAATAGTAGTAATAAAAGTAAGCTTAGTTTTCTAAGCAAAAATGAAGCTTATTTTGTGTTATATGAGCGTTTTATCATTTCTATGCAAAAGATCATGTGTGATGTGTGTTTTAGGCAATCTAAGCCATTTTATAGTTTTTAATATTTAACAAAAATTTGCGTTAAAATAAAATGTTTGAAAAACTGAAATTAAACTAAATTAATTGTGTCTAACACTTTAGTAGAGGAAAAAGGAGGAGACATAAAAGTCACTAAAGTCTTAGAGTTGTCTTTAGTCGTCATATTAATAACAATAACATTTATAATAACAATACTAGTAGTACTAAATTTGCTTATATGCAAGCGCTTAATTAAAGTAACAGTTTTTTTGTTTTTTGCTTATATCTCGAAAACAGTTACTCCTATCAATTTTTACTTTTTCACCAAAATTAAAGGTGATAAAATTCCTACAAAATAGTTATTTGCATTTTTCATGTAGAACTAACCATAAGCGAGATATAAGTTTGAAAGTAATTAATAATTAAAAAAAAGTGTTTTAACAGAAAATGTCTTGTGATTTATAATAAACTTAATTTATTGGGTCCAATACTTTATTAGAAGAAAAATGAGGTGACATAAAAGTCACTGAAGTTTTCAGAGTCGTTTTTAAATGCTGCATTTTTGTCTTCGTCTCAAACATTGAAAACTGAATTACATTTTTGTTCAGTAACAGTTACAGTTTTCTTATTGGTTTTTTGCTTATATCTCGAAAACAGTTACTCCTATCAAATTTTATCTTTCTTTCACAATTAAAGCTAATAAAATTTCCAACAAAATAGTTATTTGCACCTCCTTTTTCTTCTAATTAAGTATTGGACCCAATAAATTAAGTGTATTTTAAATCACAAGACATTTTCTGTTAAAACACATTTTTTTTTTAATTATTAATTATTTTCAAACTTATATCTCGCTTATGGTTTGTTCTACATGAAAAATGCAAATAACTATTTTGCAGGAAATTTTATCATCTTTAATTTTGGTGAAAAGTTAAAAATTGATAGGAGTAACTGTTTTCGAGATATAAGCAAGAAACCAAAAAACTATTACCTTAATGCAGCGTTTGCATATAAGCAAATTTAGTACTATTAGTTTATTAATGTTATTGTTATTAATATGACGACTAAAGACGATTCTGAAACCTTTAAAGACTTTTATGTCTTTTTCTTTTTCCTCCACTAAAGTGTTAGACACAATTAATTTAGTTTAATTTCAGTTTTTCAAACATTTTATTTTAAAGCAAATTTTTGTTAAAAATTATTTATATTCATCTCTATAATTCGCTTATGCTTGGTCCTACAAGAAAAATGCAAATAATTACTTTGTTGGAAATTTTATCAGCTTTAATTTTGAAAGAAAGATAAAATTTGATAGGTGTAACTGTTTTCGAGATATAAGCTAGAAACCAAAAAACTGTTACATTAATTAAGCGCTTGCATATAAGCAAATTTAGTACTATCAGTATTATTATTATTAATGTTATTGTTATTAATATGACGACTAAAAACGACTCTGAAGACTTTAGTGACTTTTATGTCTTCTCCTTTTTCCTCTACTAAAGTGTTAGACACAATTAATTTGGTTTAATTTTAGTTTTTCAAACATTTTATTTTAAAGAAAATTTTTGTTAAAGATTATTTATATCCAACTCTATAACTCGCTTATGGTTGGTCCTACAAAAAAATGCAAATAACTATTTTGTAGGAAATGTTATCAGCTTTAATTTTGAAAAAAAGATAAAAATTGATAGAAGTAACTGTTTTCGAGATATAAGCAAAAAACCAATAAGAAAACTGTAACTGTTACTGAACAAAAATGGAATTCAGTTTTCAATATTTGAGACGAAGACGAAAATGCAGCATTATTATTATTATTAATGTTATTGTTATTAATATGACGACTAAAAACGACTCTGAAGTCTTTGGTGACTTTTATGTCTTCTCCTTTTTCCTATACTAAAGTGTTAGACTCAATTAATTTAGTTTAATTTCGGTTTTTCAAACATTATATTTTAAAGCAAATTTTTGTTAAAGATTATTTATATCCAACTCTATAACTCGCTTATGGTTGGTCTTACAAAAAAAATGCAAATAACTATTTTGTAGGAAATTTTATCAGCTTTAATTTTGAAAAAAAGATAAAAATTGATAGGAGTAATTGTTTTCGAGATATAAGCAAAAAACCAAAGTAAAAACTGTTACAGTTACTGAACAAAAATGTAAGTTTTTGAGATATAAGCAAGAAACTGTTACCTTAATTAAGCGCTTGCATATAAGCAAATTTAGTACTATTAGTATTATTATTATTAATGTTATTGTTATTGATATGACGACTAAGAACGACTCTCAAGACTTTGGTGACTTTTATGTCACCTCCTTTTTCTTCTAATAAAGTATTGGACCCAATAAATTAAGTGTATTTTAAATCACAAGACATTTTCTGTAAAACACTTTTTTTTAAATATTAATTATTTTTAAACTTATATCTCGCTTATGGTTAGTCCTACATGAAAAATGCAAATTACTATTTTGTAGGAAATTTTATTTTTTAGTTTTTCAAACATTTTATTTTAAAGCAAGTTTTTGTTAAATATTATTTATATCCAACTCTATA
Source organism: Tribolium castaneum (assembly GCF_031307605.1). Lineage (NCBI taxonomy): Eukaryota > Metazoa > Arthropoda > Insecta > Coleoptera > Tenebrionidae > Tribolium > Tribolium castaneum. Next base: position 18,339,352 of record NC_087394.1, on the reverse strand, counting down.
ACTCGCTTATGGTTGGTCCTACAAGAAAAATGCAAATAACTATTTTGTAGGAAATTTTATCAGCTTTAATTTTGAAAAAAAGATAAAAATTAATAGGAGTAACTGTTTTCGAGATATAAGCAAAAAACCAATAAGAAAACTGTAACTGTTACTGAACAAAAATGTAATTCAGTTTTCAATGTTTGAGACGAAGACGAAAATGCAGCATTTAAAAACGACTCTGAAGACTTCTGTGACTTTTAAGTCACCTCCTTTTTCTTCTAATAATGTATTGGACCCAATAAATTAAGTGTATTTTAAATCACATGACATTTTCTGTTAAAGCACTTTTTTTTAAATATTGATTATTTTCAAACTTATATCTCGCTTATGGTTAGTCCTACATAAAAAATGCAAATAACTATTTTGTAGGAAATTTTATCAGCTTTAATTTTAGTAAACAGATAAAAATTGATAGGAGTAACTGTTTTCGAGATATTAGCAAGAAACCAAAAAACTGTTACCTTAATAAAGCGCATGCATATAAGCAAATTTAGTACTATTAGTATTATTATTATTAATGTTATTGTTATTAATATGACGACTAAAAACGACTCTGAAGACTTTGGTGACTTTTATGTCTTCTCCTTTTTCCTATACTAAAGTGTTAGACACAATTAATTTAGTTTAATTTCAGTATTTCAAACATTTTATTTTAAAGCAAATTTTTGTTAAATATTATTTATATCTATCTCTATAACTCGCTTATGCTTGGTCCTACAAGAAAAATACAAATAACTATTTTGTAGGAAATTTTATCAGCTTTAATTTTAGTAAAAAGATAAAAATTGATAGGAGTAACTGTTTTCGAGATATAAGCAAGAAACCAATAAACTGTTACCTTAATAAAGCGCTTGCATATAAGCAAATTTAGTACTATTAGTATTATTATTATTAATGTAATTGTTATTGATATGACGACTAAGAACGACTCTCAAGACTTTGGTGACTTTTATGTCACCTCCTTTTTCTTCTAATAAAGTATTGGACCCAATAAATTAAGTGTATTTTAAATCACAAGACATTTTCTGTTAAAGCACTTTTTTTGTAAATATTAATTATTTTTAAACTTATATCTCGCTTATGGTTAGTCCTATATGAAAAATGCAAATTACTATTTTGTAGGAAATTTTATTTTTTAGTTTTTCAAACATTTTATTTTAAAGCAAGTTTTTGTTAAATATTATTTATATCCAACTCTATAACTCGCTTATGGTTGGTCCTACAAGAAAAATGCAAATAACTATTTTGTAGGAAATTTTATCAGCTTTAATTTTGAAAGAAAGATAAAAATTGATAGGAATAATTGTTTTCGAGATATAAGCAAAAAACCAAAGTGAAAACTGTTACAGTTACTAAACAAAAATGTAATTCAGTTTTCAATGTTTGAGACGAGGACGAAAATGCAGCATTCAAAAACGACTTTGAAGACTTCTGTGACTTTTAAGTCACCTCCTTTTTCCTCTAATAATGTATTGGACCCAATAAATTAAGTGTATTTTAAATCACATGACATTTTCTGTTAAAGCACTTTTTTTTAAATATTGATTATTTTCAAACTTATATCTCGCTTATGGTTAGTCCTACATGAAAAATGCAAATAACTATTTTGTAGGAAATTTTATCAGCTTTAATTTTAGTAAACAGATAAAAATTGATAGGAGTATCTGTTTTCGAGATATAAGCAAGAAACCAAAAAACTGTTACCTTAATAAAGCGCTTGCATATAAGCAAATTTAGTACTATTAGTATTATTATTATTAATGTTATTGTTATTAATATGACGACTAAAAACGACTCTGAAGACTTTGGTGACTTTTATGTCTTCTCCTTTTTCCTATACTAAAGTGTTAGACACAATTAATTTAGTTTAATTTCAGTATTTCAAACATTTTATTTTAAAGCAAATTTTTGTTAAATATTATTTATATCTATCTCTATAACTCGCTTATGCTTGGTCCTACAAGAAAAATACAAATAACTATTTTGTAGGAAATTTTATCAGCTTTAATTTTAGTAAAAAGATAAAAATTGATAGGAGTAACTGTTTTCGAGATATAAGCAAGAAACCAATAAACTGTTACCTTAATAAAGCGCTTGCATATAAGCAAATTTAGTACTATTAGTATTATTATTATTAATGTTATTGTTATTGATATGACGACTAAGAACGACTCTCAAGACTTTGGTGACTTTTATGTCATCTCCTTTTTCTTCTAATAAAGTATTGGACCCAATAAATTAAGTGTATTTTAAATCACAAGACATTTTCTGTTAAAGCACTTTTTTTTTAAATATTAATTATTTTTAAACTTATATCTCGCTTATGGTTAGTCCTATATGAAAAATGCAAATTACTATTTTGTTGGAAATTTTATCAGCTTTAATTTTAGTAAAAAGATAAAAATTGATAGGAGTAACTGTTTTCGAGATATAAGCAAGAAACCAATAAACTGTTACCTTAATAAAGCGCTTGCATATAAGCAAATTTAGTACTATTAGTATTATTATTATTAATGTTATTGTTATTAATATGACGACTAAAAACAACTCTCAAAACTTTCTTGACTTTTATGTCTTCTCCTTTTTCCTCAACTAAAGTGTTAGTCTTAATTAATTTAGTTTAATTTCGGTCTTTCAAACATTTTATTTTAAAGCAAATTTTTGTTAAAGATTATTTATATCCAACTCTATAACTCGCTTATGGTTGGTCCTACAAAAAAAATGCCAATAACTATTTTGTAGGAAATTTTATCAGCTTTGATTTTGAGAGAAAGATAAAAATTGATAGGAGTAACTGTTTTCGAGATATAAGCAAAAAACCAATAAGAAAACTGTAACTGTTACTAAACAAAAATGTAATTCAGTATTCAATGTTTGAGACAAAGACGAAAATGCAGCATTTAAAATCGACTCTGAAGACTTCAGTGACTTTTATGTCACCTCCTTTTTCTTCTAATAAAGTATTGGACCCATTAAATTAAGTGTATTTTAAATCACAAGACATTTTCTGTTAAAGCACTTTTTTTTAATATTAATTATTTTCAAACTTATATCTCGCTTATGGTTAGTCCTACATGAAAAATGCAATTAACTATTTTGTAGGAAATTTTATCAGCTTTAATTTTGAAAGAAAGATAAAAATTGATAGGAATAATAGTTTTCGAGATATAAGCAAAAAACCAAAGTGAAAACTGTTACAGTTACTAAACAAAAATGTAATTCAGTTTTCAATGTTTGAGACGAAGACGAAAATGCAGCATTTAAAAACGATTCTGAAGACTTCTGGGACTTTTAAGTCACCTCCTTCTTCTTCTAATAATGTATTGGACCCAATAAATTAAGTGTATTTTAAATCACAAGACATTTTCTGTTAAAGCACTTTTTTTTAAATATTGATTATTTTCAAACTTATATCTCGCTTAAGGTTAGTCCTACATGAAAAATGCAAATAACTATTTTGTAAGAAATTTTATCAGCTTTAATTTTAGTAAACAGATAAAAATTGATAGGAGTAACTGTTTTCGAGATATAAGCAAGAAACCAAAAAACTGTTACCTTAATAAAGCGCTTGCATATAAGCAAATTTAGTACTATTAGTATTATTATTATTAATGTTATTGTTATTAATATGACGACTAAAAACGACTCTGAAGACTTTGGTGACTTTTATGTCTTCTCCTTTTTTCTATACTAAAGTGTTAGACACAATTAATTTAGTTTAATTTCAGTATTTCAAACATTTTATTTTAAAACAAATTTTTGTTAAAGATTATTTATATCCAACTCTATAACTCGCTTATGGTTGGTCCTACAAAGAAAATGCCAATAACTATTTTGTAGGAAATTTTATCAGCTTTGATTTTGAAAAAAAGACAAAAATTGATAGGAGTAATTGTTTTCGAGATATAAGCAAAAAACCAAAGTAAAAACTGTTACAGTTACTGAACAAAAATGTAATTCAGTTTTCAATGTTTGAGACGAAGACGAAAATGCAGCATTTAAAAACGACTCTGAAGACTTCAGTGACTTTTATGTCACCTCCTTTTCCTTCTAATAAAGTATTGGACCCATTAAATTAAGTGTATTTTAAATCACAAGACATTTTCTGTTAAAGCACTTTTTTTTTAAATATTAATTATTTTCAATCTTATATCTCGCTTATGGTTAGTCCTACATGAAAAATGCAAATAACTATTTTGTAGGAAATTTTATCAGCTTTAATTTTGAAAGAGAGATAAAAATTGATAGGAGTAATTGTTTTCGAGATATAAGCAAAAAACCAAAGTAAAAACTGTTACAGTTACTGAACAAAAATGTAATTCAGTTTTCAATGTTTGAGACGAAGACGAAAATGCAGCATTTAAAAACGACTCTGAAGACTTCAGCGACTTTTATGTCACCTCCTTTTTCTTCTAATAAAGTATTGGACCCAATAAATTAAGTGTATTTTAAATCACAAGACATTTTCTGTTAAAGCACTTTTTTTTTAAATATTAATAATTTTTAAACTTATATCTCGCTTATGGTTAGTCTTACATGAAAAATGCAAATAACTATTTTGTAGAAAATTTTATCGGCTTTAATTTTAGTAAAAAGATAAAAATTGATATAAGTAACTGTTTTCCAGATATAAGCAAGAAACCAAAAAACTGTTACCCTAATTAAGCGTTTGCATGTAAGCAAATTTAGTACTATTAGTATTATTATTAATGTTAGTGTTATTAATATGACGACAAAAGACGACTCTGAAACCTTTAGTGAACTTTATGTCTTCTCCTTTTTCCTCTACTAAAGTGTTAGACACAATTAATTTAGTTTAATTTTAGTTTTTCATACATTTTATTTTAAAGCAAGTTTTTGTTAAATATTATTTATATCCAACTCTATAACTCGCTTATGGTTGGTCCTACAAGAAAAATGCAAATAACTATTTTGTAGGAAATTTTATCAGCTTTAATTTTGAAAGAAAGATAAAAATTAATAGGAGTAACTGTTTTCGAGATATAAGCAAAAAACCAATAAGAAAACTGTAACTGTTACTGAACAAAAATGTAATTCAGTTTTCAATGTTTGAGACGACGACGAAAATGCAGCATTATTATTATTATTAATGTTATTGTTATTAATATGACGACTAAAAACGACTTTGAAGACTTTGGTGAATTTTATGTCTTCTCCTTTTTCCTATACTAAAGTGTTAGACTCAATTTAATTTCGGTTTTTCAAACATTATATTTTAAAGCAAATTTTTGTTAAAGATTATTTATATCCAACTCTATAACTCGCTTATGGTTGGTCTTACAAAAGAAATGCAAATAACTATTTTGTAGGAAATTTTATCAGCTTTAATTTTGAAAGAAAGATAAAAATTGATAGGAGTAATTGTTTTCGAGATATAAGCAAAAAACCAAAGTAAAAACTGTTACAGTTACTGAACAAAAATGTAAGTTTTCGAGATATAAGCCAGAAACTGTTACCTTAATTAAGCGCTTGCATATAAGCAAATTTAGTACTATTAGTATTATTATTAATGTTAGTGTTATTAATATGACGACAAAAGACGACTCTGAAACCTTTAGTGACCTTTATGTCTTCTCCTTTTTCCTCTACTAAAGTGTTAGACACAATTAATTTAGTTTAATTTTAGTTTTTCAAACATTTTATTTTAAAGCAAGTTTTTGTTAAATATTATTTATATCCAACTCTATAACTCGCTTATGGTTGGTCTTACAAAAGAAATGCAAATAACTATTTTGTAGGAAATTTTATCAGCTTTAATTTTGAAAGAAAGATAAAAATTGATAGGAGTAATTGTTTTCGAGATATAAGCAAAAAACCAAAGTGAAAACTGTTACAGTTACTGAACAAAAATGTAATTCAGTTTTCAATGTTTGAGACGAAGACGAAAATGCAGCATTTAAAAACGACTCTGAAGACTTCAGTGACTTTTATGTCACCTCCTTTTTCTTCTAATAGAGTATTGGTCCCAATAAATTAAGTGTATTTTAAATCACAAGACATTTTCTGTTAAAGCACTTTTTTTTTAAATATTAATTATTTTCAAACTTCTATCTCGCTTATGGTTAGTCCTACATAAAAAATGCAAATAACTATTTTGTGGGAAATTTTATCAGCTTTAATTTTAGTGAAAAGATAAAAATTGATAGGAGTAACTGTTTTCGAGATATAAGCAAGAAACTGTTACCTTAATTAAGCGCTTGCATATAAGCAAATTTAGTAATATTAGTATTATTATTATTAATGTTATTGTTATTAATAGGGCGACTAAAGACGACTCTGAAACATTTAGTGACTTTTATGTCTTTTCCTTTTTCCTCTACTAAAGTGTTAGACACAATTAATTTAGTTTAATTCCGGTTTTTCAAGCATTTTATTTTAAAGCAAATTTTTGTTAAATATTATTTATATCCAACTCTATAACTCGTTTATGCTTGGTCCTACAAGAAAAATGTAAATAACTATTTTGTTGGAAATTTTATCAGCTTTAATTTTAAAAGAAAGGTAAAATTTGATAGGAGTAACTGTTTTTGAGATATAAGCAAAAAACCAATAAGAAAACTGTAACTGTTACTGAACAAAAATGTAACTCAGTTTTCAATGTTTGAGACGAAGACAAAAGTGCAGCATTTAAAAACGACTCTGAAGACGTCAGTGACTTTAATGTCACCTCCTTTTTCTTCTAATAAAGTATTGGACCCAATAAATTAAGTGTATTTTAAATCACAAGACATTTTCTGTTAAAGCACTTTTTTTTTAAATAATAATTATTTTGAAACTTATATCTCGCTTATGGTTAGTCCTACATGAAAAATGCAAATAACTATTTTGTAGGAAATTTTATCAGCTTTAATTTTAGTAAAAAGATAAAAATTGATAGGAGTAACTGTTTTCGAGATATAATCAAGAAACCAAAAAACTGTTACCTTAATTAAGCGTTTGCATATAAGCAAATTTAGTATTATTAGTATTATTATTATTAATGTTATTGTTATTAATATGACGATTAAAAACGACTCTTAAATAAATGCTACATTTTTGTCTTCGTCTCAAACATTGAAAACTGAGTTACATTTTTGTTCAGTAACTGTAACAGTTTTCACTTTGGTTTTTTGCTTATATCTCGAAAACAATTACTCCTATCAATTTTTATCTTTCTTTCAAAATTAAAGCTGATAAAATTTCCTACAAAATAGTTATTTGCATTTCTTTTGTAAGACCAACCATAAGCGAGTTATAGAGTTGGATATAAATAATCTTTAACAAAAATTTGCTTTAAAATAAAATGTTTGAAAAACCGAAATTAAACTAAATTAATTGGGTCTAACACTTTAGTATAGGAAAAAGGAGAAGACATAAAAGTCACTAAATGTTTCAGAGTCGTCCTTAGTCGTCATATTAATAACAATAACATTAATAATAATAATACTAATAGTACTAAATTTGCTTATATGCAAGCGCTTTATTAAGGTAACAGTTTTTTGGTTTCTTGCTTATATCTCGAAAACAGTTACTCGTATCAATTTTTATCTTTTTTTCAAAATTAAAGCTGATAAAATTTCCTACAAAATAGTTATTTCCATTTTTTTGTAGGACCAACCATAAGCGAGTTATAGAGTTGGATATAAATAATCTTTAACAAAAATTTGCTTTAAAATAAAATGTTTGAAAAACCGATATTAAACTAAATTAATTGGGTCTAACACTTTAGTAGAGGAAAAAGGAAAAGACATAAAAATCACCAAAGTCTTCAGAGTTGTTTTTAGTACTAAATTTGCTTATATGCAAGCGCTTAATTAAGGTAACAGTTTTTTGGTTTCTTGCTTATATCTCGAAAACTGTTACTCCTATCAATTTTTATCTTTTTACTAAAATTAAAGCTGATAAAATTTCCTACAAAATAGTAATTTGCATTTTTCATGTAGGACTAACCATAAGCGAGATATAAGTTTGAAAATAATTAATATTTAAAAAAAAAGTGCTTTAACAGAAAATGTCTTGTGATTTAAAATACACTTAATTTAATGGGTCCAATACTTTATTAGAAGAAAAAGGAGGTGACATAAAAGTCACTGAAGTCTTCAGAGTCGATTTTAAATGCTGCATTTTCGTCTTTGTCTCAAACATTGAATACTGAATTACATTTTTGTTTAGTAACAGTTACAGTTTTCTTATTGGTTTTTTGCTTATATCTCGAAAACAGTTACTCCTATCAATTTTTATCTTTCTTTCAAAATCAAAGCTGATAAAATTTCCTACAAAATAGTTATTGGCATTTTTTTTTGTAGGACCAACCATAAGCGAGTTATAGAGTTGGATATAAATAATCTTTAACAAAAATTTGCTTTAAAATAAAATGTTTGAAAAACCGAAATTAAACTAAATTAATTAAGACTAACACTTTAGTATAGAAAAAAGGAGAAGACATAAAAGTCACCAAAGTCTTCAGAGTCGTTTTTAGTCGTCATATTAATAACAATAACATTAATAATAATAATACTAATAGTACTAAATTTGCTTATATGCAAGCGCTTTATTAAGGTAACAGTTTTTTGGTTTCTTGCTTATATCTCGAAAACAGTTACTCCTATCAATTTTTTTCTGTTTACTAAAATTAAAGCTGATAAAATTTCCTACAAAATAGTTATTTGCATTTTTCTTGTAGGACTAACCATAAGCAAGATATAAGTTTGAAAATAATCAATATTTAAAAAAAAAGTGCTTTAACAGAAAATGTCTTGTGATTTAAAATACACTTAATTTATTGGGTCCAATACATTATTAGAAGAAAAAGGAGGTGACTTAAAAGTCACAGAAGTCTTCAGAGTCGTTTTTAAATGCTGCATTTTCGTCTTCGTCTCAAACATTGAAAACTGAATTACATTTTTGTTTAGTTACTGTAACAGTTTTCACTTTGGTTTTTTGCTTATATCTCGAAAACAATTATTCCTATCAATTTTTATCTTTTTTTCAAAATTAAAGCTGATAAAATTTTCTACAAAATAGTTATTTGCATTTTTCTTGTAGGACCAACCATAAGCGAGTTATAGAGTTGGATATAAATAATATTTAACAAAAACTTGCTAAAAAATAAAATGTTTGAAAAACTAAAAAATAAAATTTCCTACAAAATAGTAATTTGCATTTTTCATGTAGGACTAACCATAAGCGAGATATAAGTTTAAAAATAATTAATATTTAAAAAAAAAGTGCTTTAACAGAAAATGTCTTGTGATTTAAAATACACTTAATTTATTGGGTCCAATACTTTATTAGAAGAAAAAGGAGGTGACATAAAAGTCACCAAAGTCTTGAGAGTCGTTCTTAGTCGTCATATCAATAACAATAACATTAATAATAATAATACTAATAGTACTAAATTTGCTTATATGCAAGCGCTTAATTAAGGTAACAGTTTCTTGCTTATATCTCGAAAACTTACATTTTTGTTCAATAACTATAACAGTTTTTACTTTGGTTTTTTGCTTATATCTCGAAAACAATTATTCCTATCAATTTTTATCTTTCTTTCAAAATTAAAGCTGATAAAATTTCCTACAAAATAGTTATTTGCATTTCTTTTGTAAGACCAACCATAAGCGAGTTATAGAGTTGGATATAAATAATCTTTAACAAAAATTTGCTTTAAAATATAATGTTTGAAAAACCGAAATTAAACTAAATTAATTGAGTCTAACACTTTAGTATAGGAAAAAGGAGAAGACATAAAAGTCACCAGTCTTCATAGTCGTTTTTAGTTGTCATATTAATAACAATAACATTAATAATAATAATAATGCTGCATTTTCGTCTTCGTCTCAAACATTGAAAACTGAATTACATTTTTGTTCAGTAACAGTTTCAGTTTTCTTATTGGTTTTTTGCTTATATCTCGAAAACAGTTACTCCTATCAATTTTTATCTTTCTTTCAAAATTAAAGCTGATAAAATTTCCTACAAAATAGTTATTTACATTTTTCTTGTAGGACCAACCATAAGCGAGTTATAGAGTTGGGTATAAATAATATTTAACAAAAACTTGCTTTAAAATAAAATGTTTGAAAAACTAAAATTAAACTAAATTAATTGTGTCTAACACTTTAGTAGAGGAAAAAGGAGAAGACATAAAGGTCACTAAAGGTTTCAGAGTCGTCTTTAGTTGTCATATTAATAACAATAACATTAATAATAATACTAATAGTACTAAATTTGCTTACATGCAAACGCTTAATTAAGGTAACAGTTTTTTGGTTTCTTGCTTATATCTTGAAAACAGTTACTTATATCAATTTTAATCTTTTTACTAAAATTAAAGCTGATAAAATTTTCTACAAAACAGTTATTTGCATTTTTCATGTAAGACTAAGCATAAGCGAGATATAAATTTGAAAATAATTAATATTTAAAAAAAAAGTGCTTTAACAGAAAATGTTTTGTGATTTAAAATACACTTAATTTATTAGGTCCAATACTTTATTAGAAGAAAAAAGAGGTGACATATAAGTCACTGAAGTCTTCAGAGTCGATTTTAAATGCTGCATTTTCGAATTCATCTCAAACATTGAAAACTGAATTACATTTTTGTTCAGTAACAGTTACAGTTTTCTTATTGGTTTTTTGCTTATATCTCGAAAACAGTTACTCCTATCAATTTTTATCTTTCTTTTAAAATTAAAGCTGATAAAATTTCCTACAAAATAATTATATAAATAAAAATAAATATAATAAAAGGAGAAGACATAAATGTCATTAAAGGTTTCAGAGTCGTCTTTAGTCGTCATATTAATAACAATAACATTTGTTAAATATTATTTATATCTAACTCTATAACTCGCTTATGGTTGGTCTTACAAGAAAAATGCAAATAACTATTTTGTAGGAAATTTTATCAGCTTTAATTTTGAAAAAAAGATAAAAATTGATAGGAGTAACTGTTTTAGAGATATAAGCAAAAAACCAATAAGAAAACTGTAACTGTTACTGAACAAAAATGTAATTCAGTTTTCAATGTTTGAGACGAAGACGAAAATGCAGCGTTATTATTATTATTAATGTTATTGTTATTAATATGACGACTACAAACAACTCTGAAGACTTTGGTGACTTTTATGTCTTCTCCTTTTTCCTATACTAAAGTGTTAGACTCAATTAATTTAGTTTAATTTCGGATTTTCAAACATTATATTTTAAAGCAAATTTTTGTTAAAGATTATTTATATCCAACTCTATAACTCGCTTATGGTTGGTCTTACAAAAGAAATGCAAATAACTATTTTGTAGGAAATTTTATCGGCTTTAATTTTGAAAGAAAGATAAAAATTGATAGGAGTAACTGTTTTTGAGATATAAGCAAAAAACCAATAAGAATACTGTAACTGTTACTGAACAAAAATGTAATTCAATTTTCAATGTTTGAGACGAAGACGAAAATGCAGCATTTAAAAACGACTCTGAAGACTTCAGCGACTTTTATGTCACCTCCTTTTTCTTCTAATAAAGTATTGGACCCAATAAATTAAGTGTATTTTAAATCACAAGACATTTTCTGTTAAAGCACTTTTTTTTTAAATATTAATAATTTTTAAACTTATATCTCGCTTATGGTTAGTCTTACATGAAAAATGCAAATAACTATTTTGTAGGAAATTTTATCAGCTTTAATTTTAAAAGAAAGATAAAAATTGATAGAAGTAACTGTTTTCGAGATATAAGCAAAAAACCAATAAGAAAACTGTAACTGTTACTGAACAAAAATGTAATTCAGTTTTCAATGTTTGAGACGAAGACGAAAATGCAGCATTTAAAATCGACTCTGAAGACTTCAGTGACTTATATGTCACCTCCTTTTTCTTCTAATAAAGGATTGGACCTAATAAATTAAGTGTATTTTAAATCACAAAACATTTTCTGTTAAAGCACTTTTTTTTTTAAATATTAATTATTTTCAAACTTATATCTCGCTTATGGTTAGTCCTACATGAGAAATGCAAATAACTATTTTGTAGGAAATTTTATCAGCTTTAATTTTGAAAGAAAGATAAAAATTGATAGGAGTAATTGTTTTCGAGATATAAGCAAAAAACCAAAGTAAAAACTGTTACAGTTACTGAACAAAAATGTAATTCAGTTTTCAATGTTTGAGAGGAAGACGAAAATGCAGCATTTAAAAACGACTCTGAAGACTTTAGTGACTTTTATGTCTCCTCCTTTTTCCTCTACTAAAGTGTTAGACACAATTAATTTAGTTTAATTTCAGTTTTTCAAACATTTTATTTTAAAGCAAATTTTTGTTAAATATTAAAAACTATAAAATGGTTTAGATTGCCTAAAAGCACACATCACACATGATCTTTTGCATAGAAATGAGAAAACGCTCATGTAACACACAAAATAAGCTCCATTTTTCCTTATTAAAAGTATTATTATTATTATTATTACTTTTGTTACTATTACTATTATTATTATTATTATTATTATTGTTATTATTATTATTATTAACTTTTGTATAGTAAATGATTTTATACCAGTTTTAAAATGAGTTATTAATTTTAGACAATTTCTTGCCTAAAAACACAGATCACAGATGATTTCTTGCATAGAAATGAGAAAACACTCATATAACACACAAAATAAGCTTCATTTTTGCTTAGAAAACTAAGCTTACTTTTATTACTATTATTATTATTTTTATTATTATTATTGTTATTATTATTATTATTATTATTATTATTATTATTATTATTATTATAATTATTATTATTAAAAACCGATTTTAACTTTTGTATAGTATTGTTTTTATACCAGTTTTAAAATGAGTGATTAATTTTAGCCAATTTCTTGCCTAAAAACTATAAAATGGCTAAGATTGCCTAAAAACACTGATCACACATGATCTTTTGCATAGAAATGAGAAAACGCTCATATAACACAAAATAAGCTTTATTTCTGCTTAGAAAACTAAGCTTACTTTTATTACTACTATTATTATTATTTTTATTATTATTATTATTATTATTATTATTATTATTATTATTATTATTATTATTATTATTATTATTATTAATATTATTTTATTTATTACTATTATTATTATTATTATTATTATTATTATTATTATTATTATTATTATTATTATTATTATTATTATTATTATTATTATTATATTATTATTATTATTATTATTATTAACTTTTGTATTGTAAATGTTTTTATACCAGTTTTAAAATGAGTTATTAATTTTAGACAATTTCTTGCCTAAAAACACAGATCACAGATGATTTCTTGCATAGAAATGAGAAAACGCTCATATAACAACAAAATAAGCTTCATTTTTGCTTAGAAAACTAAGCTTACTTTTATTACTATTATTATTTTTATTATTATTATTATTATTACTATTATTAGTATTATTATTTTTATTATTATTATTGTTATTATTATTATTATTATTATTATTATTATTATTGTTATTATTATTATTATTATTATTATTAAAAACTTATATTAAACAGACAGAAAACGTCGTATTCTGACACAAAAAAACGAATTACGTTATAGACTTGACGAGAACGGCGTATCTCGGACTCTTATAGGACTTTTATAGAGTCAAAAAGTATCAGTTTGGATTAAAATAAATTATTTTTGTTGACTCTCAGTCTGAATTGTTCATCAGTTCAAACAAAAACGGCTTATTTTAGACGATCTTTTGCTTTGAACAAGAAAACTTACATCGAACAGACTAAAAACGTATTAATCTGGCATAAAAGAGAAATTTATGTATCACTTTAGATAAAGGCAGCTAATCCTATTCGTTTCATTGCTTAAAATAGACAAAATTGTTAATAAATCTAACAAAAACGCTGTATTCTAGCACAAAATACTAATTACATTATAGTTTCCACGAGAATAGCTTATTTGAAATGATTCTATGCTTCCAAACGAGTAAATTTTTATTAAACAGATACCAAACATCATGTTTTGTCCTATGAAGACATTTTATATTGCAGTTTGTATTAAAACAAAATATTTTCGTTGATTCTTTGTTAGAAGCAGCAAACCTAACATTAAAGAATCTGAAAACTTTGTATTCGGACACAAACCACCGAATTTTGTATCAGTTTAGACAAAAACGGTTGATTTTCGACAATATTTTGCTTTGAACAAGAAAACTTATATCAAACTGACTAAAAACGTCTTATTTTAGCACAAAACAAAAGATTTGCGTTATAGTCTTAAAGCTGATTCATGCCACAGTTTGGATAAAAACCAAATATTTTTGTTAATTCATTGTTACAAACAAGAAACCTTACATCAAAGAAACTGAAAACCCCTTATTCAGGCACAGAAATTCGAATTACGTTTCAGTCTGGACAAAAACTGCTTATTTTAGACGATCTTTTGTCTTGAACACGAAAACTTACATTAAAAAGATTAAAAACGTCTTATTCTGGCTGAAAACTGCAAATTATATATTACTCTAGATAAAAGCAATTTATCCTGACTACTCCTTTACTTAGAATAGAGTAAACTTGTATAAAACTTAATGAAAACTTTAAATTTCGTCTCAAAGAAATAATTTACATTATAGTTTTGACCAGCACTGTTTATTTCAAACGAATTTATCATTCGAAACTAATGAACTTTTATGGGGCAGATGCAAAACCACATATTACCATATAAAGCGTTGTTTTAAAGCAAAGTATTTCCTTTTGCAACAAGAAATTTCACGTCAAAGAAACTGAAAACTTCGTATCCATGCATAAATATCGAATTACGTATCAGTTTAAGCAAATACAGCTTATTTTAAACGATTCCTTGCTATAAACAAGAAAAATTTTATCAAGCATATTGAAAACGTCTTATTCTCGAAAATAAGAGCAAATTATGTATCAGTTTTAACAAAAGCGGATTACTCTGTTTGATTCTATGCTTAGAGTAGAGTAAACTACTATAAAACGTAATGAAAACTCTATATTCAAGCTCAAAAGAACAAATTACGTTATAGATTTGGCAAAAAAAAAATATTTCGGACGATTACATACTTCGAAGTAAGCAAACTTTAATTGAACAAGTGCAAAAGCTAATACTTTGCTTTAAAATAACGATTTATGTGGTAATATGGTATTTTGCATCTGTCCTATAAAAGTTTACTCGTTTCGCTCCATTGAATCATTCGAAATAAATTATTTTAACACAACAACAGCGAAAATAATTTGTTTTTGTTTAAACTGTTACATAAGTCGCTTTTATAAAACGAACTAAGACGTTTGGCATTTGTTTAGTGAAAGTTTTCTCGTTTGGGGGCATAAAATCGTTTGAAATTAACAGTTCTGGTCAAAACTATAACGTAAATTATTTCTTTGAGACGAAATTTAAAGTTTTCATTAAGTTTTATACAAGTTTGCTCTATTCTAAGCAAAGGAGTAATCAGGATAAACTGCTTTTATCCAAAGTAATACACAATTTGCAGTTTTGAGCCAGAATAAGACGTTTTTAATCTTTTTAATGTAAGTTTTCGTGTTCAAAAGAAAGAATCGTCTAAAATAAGCAATTTGTGTCTAGACTGAAACGTAATTTGATTTTCTGGGCCTGAATAAGAGGTTTTCAGTTTCTTTGATGTAAGGTTTCTTGTTTGTAACAATGAATAAACGAAAATCATTGGTTTTAATCCAAACTGTGACATACATCGTTTTTTAAAGGCGAAATCAGACGTTTTGCCTCTGTTCAGTAAAAGTATACTGGTTTCAAAGCATAGAATCGTTTGAAATTAACAGTTCTCGTCAAGACTATAACGCAAATCTTTAAAGTGATACAAAGAAATAATTTACGTTATAGTTTTGACCAGAACTGATAATTTCAAACGATTTTATGCCCCCAAACGAGAAAACTTTCAATAAACAGATGCCAAACGTCTTAGTTCGTTTTATAAAAGCGATTTATGTTACAGTTTAAACAAAAACAAATTATTTTCGTTGTTGTTGTGTCAAAATAATTTCTTTCGAATGATTCAATGGAGCGAAACGAGTAAACTTTTATAGGACAGATGCAAAATACCATATTACCACATAAATCGTTATTTTAAAGCAAAGTATTAGCTTTTGCACTTGTTCAATTAAAGTTTGCTTACTTCGAAGTATGTAATCGTCCGAAATATTTTTTTTTGCCAAAACTATAACGTAATTTGTTCTTTTGAGCTTGAATATAGGGTTTTCATTACGTTTTATAGTAGTTTACTCTACTCTAAGCATAGAATCAAACAGAGTAATCCGCTTTTGTTAAAACTGATACATAATTTGCTCTTATTTTCGAGAATAAGACGTTTTCAATATGCTTGATAAAATTTTTCTTGTTTATAGCAAGGAATCGTTTAAAATAAGCTGTATTTGCTTAAACTGATACGTAATTCGATATTTATGCATGGATACGAAGTTTTCAGTTTCTTTGACGTGAAATTTCTTGTTGCAAAAGGAAATACTTTGCTTTAAAACAACGCTTTATATGGTAATATGTGGTTTTGCATCTGCCCCATAAAAGTTCATTAGTTTCGAATGATAAATTCGTTTGAAATAAACAGTGCTGGTCAAAACTATAATGTAAATTATTTCTTTGAGACGAAATTTAAAGTTTTCATTAAGTTTTATACAAGTTTACTCTATTCTAAGTAAAGGAGTAGTCAGGATAAATTGCTTTTATCTAGAGTAATATATAATTTGCAGTTTTCAGCCAGAATAAAACGTTTTTAATCTTTTTAATGTAAGTTTTCGTGTTCAAGACAAAAGATCGTCTAAAATAAGCAGTTTTTGTCCAGACTGAAACGTAATTCGAATTTCTGTGCCTGAATAAGGTGTTTTCAGTTTCTTTGATGTAAGGTTTCTTGTTTGTAACAATGAATTAACAAAAATATTTGGTTTTTATCCAAACTGTGGCATGAATCAGCTTTAAGACTATAACGCAAATCTTTTGTTTTGTGCTAAAATAAGACGTTTTTAGTCAGTTTGATATAAGTTTTCTTGTTCAAAGCAAAATATTGTCGAAAATCAACCGTTTTTGTCTAAACTGATACAAAATTCGGTGGTTTGTGTCCGAATACAAAGTTTTCAGATTCTTTAATGTTAGGTTTGCTGCTTCTAACAAAGAATCAACGAAAATATTTTGTTTTAATACAAACTGCAATATAAA
>NC_087394.1:17916211-18007014 GCF_031307605.1 Tribolium castaneum | reverse complement strand
TTACTATACAAAAGTTATAATCGGTTTTTAATAATAATAATATTAATAATAATAATAATAATAGTAATAATAATAATAATAAATATAATAATAATAGTAGTAATAAAAGTAAGCTTAGTTTTCTAAGCAAAAATGAAGCTTATTTTGTGTTATATGAGCGTTTTCTCATTTCTATGCAAAAGATCATGTGTGATCTGTGTTTTTAGGCAATCTAAGCCATTTTATAGTTTTTAGGCAAGAAATTGGCTAAAATTAATCACTCATTTTAAAACTGGTATAAAAACAATACTATACAAAAGTTATAATCGGTTTTTAATAATAATAATAATAATAATAATAATAATAATAATAATAATAATAATAATAATAATAATAATAATAATAATAATAACAATAATAATAATAATAATAATAATAACAATAATAATAATAATAATAATAATAATAATAATAATAATAGTAATAAAAGAAATAATAATAATAATAATAATAATAATAATAATAATAATAATAATGATAATAATACTTATAATAATGAATTTCTTTCTAAATTAAAGCTTAGTTTTTCTAAGCAATAATGATGCTTATTTTGTGTTATCTGAGCGTTTTCTCATTTCTATGCAAGAGATCATCTGTGATCTGTGTTTTTAGACAAGAAATTGTCTAAAATTAATAACTCATTTTAAAACTGGTATAAAAACATTTACTATACAAAAGTTATAATCGGTTTTTAATAATAATAATATTAATAATAATAATAATAATAATAATAATAATAATAATAATAATAATAGTAATAATAATAATAATAATAATAATAAAAATAATAATAATAGTAGTAATAAAAGTAAGCTTAGTTTTCTAAGCAAAAATGAAGCTTATTTTGTGTTATATGAGCGTTTTATCATTTCTATGCAAAAGATCATGTGTGATGTGTGTTTTAGGCAATCTAAGCCATTTTATAGTTTTTAATATTTAACAAAAATTTGCTTTAAAATAAAATGTTTGAAAAACTGAAATTAAACTAAATTAATTGTGTCTAACACTTTAGTAGAGGAAAAAGGAGGAGACATAAAAGTCACTAAAGTCTTAGAGTTGTCTTTAGTCGTCATATTAATAACAATAACATTTATAATAACAATACTAGTAGTACTAAATTTGCTTATATGCAAGCGCTTAATTAAAGTAACAGTTTTTTTGTTTTTTGCTTATATCTCGAAAACAGTTACTCCTATCAATTTTTACTTTTTCACCAAAATTAAAGGTGATAAAATTTCCTACAAAATAGTTATTTGCATTTTTCATGTAGAACTAACCATAAGCGAGATATAAGTTTGAAAGTAATTAATAATTAAAAAAAAGTGTTTTAACAGAAAATGTCTTGTGATTTATAATAAACTTAATTTATTGGGTCCAATACTTTATTAGAAGAAAAAAGAGGTGACATAAAAGTCACTGAAGTTTTCAGAGTCGTTTTTAAATGCTGCATTTTTGTCTTCGTCTCAAACATTGAAAACTGAATTACATTTTTGTTCAGTAACAGTTACAGTTTTCTTATTGGTTTTTTGCTTATATCTCGAAAACAGTTACTTCTATCAAATTTTATCTTTCTTTCACAATTAAAGCTAATAAAATTTCCAACAAAATAGTTATTTGCACCTCCTTCTTCTAATTAAGTATTGGACCCAATAAATTAAGTGTATTTTAAATCACAAGACATTTTCTGTTAAAACACATTTTTTTTTTAATTATTAATTATTTTCAAACTTATATCTCGCTTATGGTTTGTTCTACATGAAAAATGCAAATAACTATTTTGCAGGAAATTTTATCATCTTTAATTTTGGTGAAAAGTTAAAAATTGATAGGAGTAACTGTTTTCGAGATATAAGCAAGAAACCAAAAAACTATTACCTTAATGCAGCGTTTGCATATAAGCAAATTTAGTACTATTAGTTTATTAATGTTATTGTTATTAATATGACGACTAAAGACGATTCTGAAACCTTTAAAGACTTTTATGTCTTCTCCTTTTTCCTCCACTAAAGTGTTAGACACAATTAATTTGGTTTAATTTTAGTTTTTCAAACATTTTATTTTAAAGAAAATTTTTGTTAAAGATTATTTATATCCAACTCTATAACTCGCTTATGGTTGGTCCTACAAAAAAATGCAAATAACTATTTTGTAGGAAATGTTATCAGCTTTAATTTTGAAAAAAAGATAAAAATTGATAGAAGTAACTGTTTTCGAGATATAAGCAAAAAACCAATAAGAAAACTGTAACTGTTACTGAACAAAAATGGAATTCAGTTTTCAATATTTGAGACGAAGACGAAAATGGAGCATTATTATTATTATTAATGTTATTGTTATTAATATGACGACTAAAAACGACTCTGAAGTCTTTGGTGACTTTTATGTCTTCTGCTTTTTTCTATACTAAAGTGTTAGACTCAATTAATTTAGTTTAATTTCGGTTTTTCAAACATTATATTTTAAAGCAAATTTTTGTTAAAGATTATTTATATCCAACTCTATAACTCGCTTATGGTTGGTCTTACAAAAAAAATGCAAATAACTATTTTGTAGGAAATTTTATCAGCTTTAATTTTGAAAAAAAGATAAAAATTGATAGGAGTAATTGTTTTCGAGATATAAGCAAAAATCCAAAGTAAAAACTGTTACAGTTACTGAACAAAAATGTAAGTTTTCGAGATATAAGCAAGAAACTGTTACCTTAATTAAGCGCTTGCATATAAGCAAATTTAGTACTATTAGTATTATTATTATTAATGTTATTGTTATTGATATGACGACTAAGAACGACTCTCAAGACTTTGGTGACTTTTATGTCACCTCCTTTTTCTTCTAATAAAGTATTGGACCCAATAAATTAAGTGTATTTTAAATCACAAGACATTTTCTGTAAAACACTTTTTTTTAAATATTAATTATTTTTAAACTTATATCTCGCTTATGGTTAGTCCTACATGAAAAATGCAAATTACTATTTTGTAGGAAATTTTATTTTTTAGTTTTTCAAACATTTTATTTTAAAGCAAGTTTTTGTTAAATATTATTTATATCCAACTCTATAACTCGCTTATGGTTGGTCCTACAAGAAAAATGCAAATAACTATTTTGTAGGAAATTTTATCAGCTTTAATTTTGAAAAAAAGATAAAAATTAATAGGAGTAACTGTTTTCGAGATATAAGCAAAAAACCAATAAGAAAACTGTAACTGTTACTGAACAAAAATGTAATTCAGTTTTCAATGTTTGAGACGAAGACGAAAATGCAGCATTTAAAAACGACTCTGAAGACTTCTGTGACTTTTAAGTCACCTCCTTTTTCTTCTAATAATGTATTGGACCCAATAAATTAAGTGTATTTTAAATCACATGACATTTTCTGTTAAAGCACTTTTTTTTAAATATTGATTATTTTCAAACTTATATCTCGCTTATGGTTAGTCCTACATAAAAAATGCAAATAACTATTTTGTAGGAAATTTTATCAGCTTTAATTTTAGTAAACAGATAAAAATTGATAGGAGTAACTGTTTTCGAGATATTAGCAAGAAACCAAAAAACTGTTACCTTAATAAAGCGCTTGCATATAAGCAAATTTAGTACTATTAGTATTATTATTATTAATGTTATTGTTATTAATATGACGACTAAAAACGACTCTGAAGACTTTGGTGACTTTTATGTCTTCTCCTTTTTCCTATACTAAAGTGTTAGACACAATTAATTTAGTTTAATTTCAGTATTTCAAACATTTTATTTTAAAGCAAATTTTTGTTAAATATTATTTATATCTATCTCTATAACTCGCTTATGCTTGGTCCTACAAGAAAAATACAAATAACTATTTTGTAGGAAATTTTATCAGCTTTAATTTTAGTAAAAAGATAAAAATTGATAGGAGTAACTGTTTTCGAGATATAAGCAAGAAACCAATAAACTGTTACCTTAATAAAGCGCTTGCATATAAGCAAATTTAGTACTATTAGTATTATTATTATTAATGTAATTGTTATTGATATGACGACTAAGAACGACTCTCAAGACTTTGGTGACTTTTATGTCACCTCCTTTTTCTTCTAATAAAGTATTGGACCCAATAAATTAAGTGTATTTTAAATCACAAGACATTTTCTGTTAAAGCACTTTTTTTGTAAATATTAATTATTTTTAAACTTATATCTCGCTTATGGTTAGTCCTATATGAAAAATGCAAATTACTATTTTGTAGGAAATTTTATTTTTTAGTTTTTCAAACATTTTATTTTAAAGCAAGTTTTTGTTAAATATTATTTATATCCAACTCTATAACTCGCTTATGGTTGGTCCTACAAGAAAAATGCAAATAACTATTTTGTAGGAAATTTTATCAGCTTTAATTTTGAAAGAAAGATAAAAATTGATAGGAATAATTGTTTTCGAGATATAAGCAAAAAACCAAAGTGAAAACTGTTACAGTTACTAAACAAAAATGTAATTCAGTTTTCAATGTTTGAGACGAAGACGAAAATGCAGCATTCAAAAACGACTTTGAAGACTTCTGTGACTTTTAAGTCACCTCCTTTTTCCTCTAATAATGTATTGGACCCAATAAATTAAGTGTATTTTAAATCACATGACATTATCTGTTAAAGCACTTTTTTTTAAATATTGATTATTTTCAAACTTATATCTCGCTTATGGTTAGTCTTACATGAAAAATGCAAATAACTATTTTGTAGGAAATTTTATCAGCTTTAATTTTAGTAAACAGATAAAAATTGATAGGAGTATCTGTTTTCGAGATATAAGCAAGAAACCAAAAAACTGTTACCTTAATAAAGCGCTTGCATATAAGCAAATTTAGTACTATT
Organism: Tribolium castaneum; assembly: GCF_031307605.1. Lineage (NCBI taxonomy): Eukaryota > Metazoa > Arthropoda > Insecta > Coleoptera > Tenebrionidae > Tribolium > Tribolium castaneum. The sequence continues at coordinate 18,002,128 of NC_087394.1, read as the reverse complement.
AGTATTATTATTATTAATGTTATTGTTATTAATATGACGACTAAAAACGACTCTGAAGACTTTGGTGACTTTTATGTCTTCTCCTTTTTCCTATACTAAAGTGTTAGACACAATTAATTTAGTTTAATTTCAGTATTTCAAACATTTTATTTTAAAGCAAATTTTTGTTAAATATTATTTATATCTATCTCTATAACTCGCTTATGCTTGGTCCTACAAGAAAAATACAAATAACTATTTTGTAGGAAATTTTATCAGCTTTAATTTTAGTAAAAAGATAAAAATTGATAGGAGTAACTGTTTTCGAGATATAAGCAAGAAACCAATAAACTGTTACCTTAATAAAGCGCTTGCATATAAGCAAATTTAGTACTATTAGTATTATTATTATTAATGTTATTGTTATTGATATGACGACTAAGAACGACTCTCAAGACTTTGGTGACTTTTATATCACCTCCTTTTTCTTCTAATAAAGTATTGGACCCAATAAATTAAGTGTATTTTAAATCACAAGACATTTTCTGTTAAAGCACTTTTTTTTTAAATATTAATTATTTTTAAACTTATATCTCGCTTATGGTTAGTCCTATATGAAAAATGCAAATTACTATTTTGTTGGAAATTTTATTTTTTAGTTTTTCAAACATTTTATTTTAAAGCAAGTTTTTGTTAAATATTATTTACATCCAACTCTATAACTCGCTTATGGTTGGTCCTACAAGAAAAATGCAAATAACTATTTTGTAGGAAATTTTATCAGCTTTAATTTTGAAAGAAAGATAAAAATTGATAGGAATAATTGTTTTCGAGATATAAGCAAAAAACCAAAGTGAAAACTGTTACAGTTACTAAACAAAAATGTAATTCAGTTTTCAATGTTTGAGACGAAGACGAAAATGCAGCATTTAAAAACGACTCTGAAGACTTCTGTGACTTTTAAGTCACCTCCTTTTTCTTCTAATAATGTATTAGACCCAATAAATTAAGTGTATTTTAAATCACAAGACATTTTCTGTTAAAGCACTTTTTTTTAAATATTGATTATTTTCAAACTTATATCTCGCTTATGGTTAGTCCTACATGAAAAATGCAAATAACTATTTTGTATGAAATTTTATCAGCTTTAATTTTAGTAAACAGATAAAAATTGATAGGAGTAACTGTTTTCGAGATATAAGCAAGAAACCAAAAAACTGTTACCTTAATAAAGCGCTTGCATATAAGCAAATTTAGTACTATTAGTATTATTATTATTAATGTTATTGTTATTAATATGACGACTAAAAACGATTCTGAAGACTTTGGTGACTTTTATGTCTTCTCCTTTTTCCTATACTAAAGTGTTAGACACAATTAATTTAGTTTAATTTCAGTATTTCAAACATTTTATTTTAAAGCAAATTTTTGTTAAATATTATTTATATCTATCTCTATAACTCGCTTATGCTTGGTCCTACAAGAAAAATACAAATAACTATTTTGTAGGAAATTTTATCAGCTTTAATTTTAGTAAAAAGATAAAAATTGATAGGAGTAACTGTTTTCGAGATATAAGCAAGAAACCAATAAACTGTTACCTTAATAAAGCGCTTGCATATAAGCAAATTTAGTACTATTAGTATTATTATTATTAATGTTATTGTTATTAATATGACGACTAAAAACAACTCTCAAAACTTTGGTGACTTTTATGTCTTCTCCTTTTTCCTCAACTAAAGTGTTAGTCTTAATTAATTTAGTTTAATTTCGGTCTTTCAAACATTTTATTTTAAAGCAAATTTTTGTTAAAGATTATTTATATCCAACTCTATAACTCGCTTATGGTTGGTCCTACAAAAAAAATGCCAATAACTATTTTGTAGGAAATTTTATCAGCTTTGATTTTGAAAGAAAGATAAAAATTGATAGGAGTAACTGTTTTCGAGATATAAGCAAAAAACCAATAAGAAAACTGTAACTGTTACTAAACAAAAATGTAATTCAGTATTCAATGTTTGAGACAAAGACGAAAATGCAGCATTTAAAATCGACTCTGAAGACTTCAGTGACTTTTATGTCACCTCCTTTTTCTTCTAATAAAGTATTGGACCCATTAAATTAAGTGTATTTTAAATCACAAGACATTTTCTGTTAAAGCACTTTTTTTTAATATTAATTTTTTTCAAACTTATATCTCGCTTATGGTTAGTCCAACATGAAAAATGCAATTAACTATTTTGTAGGAAATTTTATCAGCTTTAATTTTGAAAGAAAGATAAAAATTGATAGGAATAATAGTTTTCGAGATATAAGCAAAAAACCAAAGTGAAAACTGTTACAGTTACTAAACAAAAATGTAATTCAGTTTTCAATGTTTGAGACGAAGACGAAAATGCAGCATTTAAAAACGATTCTGAAGACTTCTGTGACTTTTAAGTCACCTCCTTTTTCTTCTAATAATGTATTGGACCCAATAAATTAAGTGTATTTTAAATCACAAGACATTTTCTGTTAAAGCACTTTTTTTTAAATATTGATTATTTTCAAACTTATATCTCGCTTAAGGTTAGTCCTACATGAAAAATGCAAATAACTATTTTGTAAGAAATTTTATCAGCTTTAATTTTAGTAAACAGATAAAAATTGATAGGAGTAACTGTTTTCGAGATATAAGCAAGAAACCAAAAAACTGTTACCTTAATAAAGCGCTTGCATATAAGCAAATTTAGTACTATTAGTATTATTATTATTAATGTTATTGTTATTAATATGACGACTAAAAACGACTCTGAAGACTTTGGTGACTTTTATGTCTTCTCCTTTTTCCTATACTAAAGTGTTAGACACAATTAATTTAGTTTAATTTCAGTATTTCAAACATTTTATTTTAAAACAAATTTTTGTTAAAGATTATTTATATCCAACTCTATAACTCGCTTATGGTTGGTCCTACAAAGAAAATGCCAATAACTATTTTGTAGGAAATTTTATCAGCTTTGATTTTGAAAAAAAGACAAAAATTGATAGGAGTAATTGTTTTCGAGATATAAGCAAAAAACCAAAGTAAAAACTGTTACAGTTACTGAACAAAAATGTAATTCAGTTTTCAATGTTTGAGACGAAGACGAAAATGCAGCATTTAAAAACGACTCTGAAGACTTCAGTGACTTTTATGTCACCTCCTTTTCCTTCTAATAAAGTATTGGACCCATTAAATTAAGTGTATTTTAAATCACAAGACATTTTCTGTTAAAGCACTTTTTTTTTAAATATTAATTATTTTCAAACTTATATCTCGCTTATGGTTAGTCCTACATGAAAAATGCAAATAACTATTTTGTAGGAAATTTTATCAGCTTTAATTTTGAAAGAGAGATAAAAATTGATAGGAGTAATTGTTTTCGAGATATAAGCAAAAAACCAAAGTAAAAACTGTTACAGTTACTGAACAAAAATGTAATTCAGTTTTCAATGTTTGAGACGAAGACGAAAATGCAGCATTTAAAAACGACTCTGAAGACTTCAGCGACTTTTATGTCACCTCCTTTTTCTTCTAATAAAGTATTGGACCCAATAAATTAAGTGTATTTTAAATCACAAGACATTTTCTGTTAAAGCACTTTTTTTTTAAATATTAATAATTTTTAAACTTATATCTCGCTTATGGTTAGTCTTACATGAAAAATGCAAATAACTATTTTGTAGAAAATTTTATCGGCTTTAATTTTAGTAAAAAGATAAAAATTGATATAAGTAACTGTTTTCCAGATATAAGCAAGAAACCAAAAAACTGTTACCCTAATTAAGCGTTTGCATGTAAGCAAATTTAGTACTATTAGTATTATTATTAATGTTAGTGTTATTAATATGACGACAAAAGACGACTCTGAAACCTTTAGTGACCTTTATGTCTTCTTCTTTTTCCTCTACTAAAGTGTTAGACACAATTAATTTAGTTTAATTTTAGTTTTTCAAACATTTTATTTTAAAGCAAGTTTTTGTTAAATATTATTTATATCCAACTCTATAACTCGCTTATGGTTGGTCCTACAAGAAAAATGCAAATAACTATTTTGTAGGAAATTTTATCAGCTTTAATTTTGAAAGAAAGATAAAAATTAATAGGAGTAACTGTTTTCGAGATATAAGCAAAAAACCAATAAGAAAACTGTAACTGTTACTGAACAAAAATGTAATTCAGTTTTCAATGTTTGAGACGAAGACGAAAATGCAGCATTATTATTAATATTAATGTTATTGTTATTAATATGACGACTAAAAACGACTTTGAAGACTTTGGTGAATTTTATGTCTTCTCCTTTTTCCTATACTAAAGTGTTAGACTCAATTTAATTTCGGTTTTTCAAACATTATATTTTAAAGCAAATTTTTGTTAAAGATTATTTATATCCAACTCTATAACTCGCTTATGGTTGGTCTTACAAAAGAAATGCAAATAACTATTTTGTAGGAAATTTTATCAGCTTTAATTTTGAAAGAAAGATAAAAATTGATAGGAGTAATTGTTTTCGAGATATAAGCAAAAAACCAAAGTAAAAACTGTTACAGTTACTGAACAAAAATGTAAGTTTTCGAGATATAAGCAAGAAACTGTTACCTTAATTAAGCGCTTGCATATAAGCAAATTTAGTACTATTAGTATTATTATTATTATTAATGTTATTGTTATTGATATGACGACTAAGAACGACTCTCAAGACTTTGGTGACTTTTATGTCACCTCCCTTTTCTTCTAATAAAGTATTGGACCCAATAAATTAAGTGTATTTTAAATCACAAGACATTTTCTGTTAAAGCACTTTTTTTTTAAATATTAATTATTTTTAAACTTATATCTCGCTTATGGTTAGTCCTACATGAAAAATGCAAATTACTATTTTGTAGGAAATTTTATCAGCTTTAATTTTAGTAAAAAGATAAAAATTGATAGGAGTAACTGTTTTCGAGATATAAGCAAGAAACCAAAAAACTGTTACCTTAATTAAGCGCTTGCATATAAGCAAATTTAGTACTAAAAACAACTCTGAAGACTTTGGTGATTTTTATGTCTTCTCCTTTTTCCTCTACTAAAGTGTTAGACCCAATTAATTTAGTTTAATATCAGTTTTTCAAACATTTTATTTTAAAGCAAATTTTTGTTAAAGATTATTTATATCCAACTCTATAACTCGCTTATGGTTGGTCCTACAAAAAAATGGAAATAACTATTTTGTAGGAAATTTTATCAGCTTTAATTTTGAAAAAAAGGTAAAAATTGATAGGAGTAACTGTTTTCAAGATATAAGCAAGAAAACAAAAAACTGTTACCTTAATAAAGCGCTTGCATATAATCAAATTTAGTACTATTAGTATTATTATTATTAATGTTATTGTTATTAATATGACGACTAAAGACGACTCTGAAACATTTAGTGACTTTTATGTCTTCTCCTTTTTCCTATACTAAAGTGTTAGACCCAATTAATTTAGTTTAATTTCGGTTTTTCAAACATTTTATTTTAAAGCAAATTTTTGTTAAAGATTATTTATATCCAACTCTATAACTCGTTTATGGTTGGTCTTACAAAAGAAATGCAAATAACTATTTTGTAGGAAATTTTATCAGCTTTAATTTTGAAAGAAAGATAAAAATTGATAGGAGTAATTGTTTTCGAGATATAAGCAAAAAACCAAAGTGAAATCTGTTACAGTTACTGAACAAAAATGTAATTCAGTTTTCAATGTTTGAGACGAAGACGAAAATGCAGCATTTAAAAACGACTCTGAAGACTTCAGTGACTTTTATGTCACCTCCTTTTTCTTCTAATAGAGTATTGGTCCCAATAAATTAAGTGTATTTTAAATCACAAGACATTTTCTGTTAAAGCACTTTTTTTTTAAATATTAATTATTTTCAAACTTCTATCTCGCTTATGGTTAGTCCTACATAAAAAATGCAAATAACTATTTTGTAGGAAATTTTATCAGCTTTAATTTTAGTGAAAAGATAAAAATTGATAGGAGTAACTGTTTTCGAGATATAAGCAAGAAACTGTTACCTTAATTAAGCGCTTGCATATAAGCAAATTTAGTAATATTAGTATTATTATTATTAATGTTATTGTTATTAATAGGGCGACTAAAGACGACTCTGAAACATTTAGTGACTTTTATGTCTTTTCCTTTTTCCTCTACTAAAGTGTTAGACACAATTAATTTAGTTTAATTCCGGTTTTTCAAGCATTTTATTTTAAAGCAAATTTTTGTTAAATATTATTTATATCCAACTCTATAACTCGTTTATGCTTGGTCCTACAAGAAAAATGTAAATAACTATTTTGTTGGAAATTTTATCAGCTTTAATTTTAAAAGAAAGGTAAAATTTGATAGGAGTAACTGTTTTTGAGATATAAGCAAAAAACCAATAAGAAAACTGTAACTGTTACTGAACAAAAATGTAACTCAGTTTTCAATGTTTGAGACGAAGACAAAAGTGCAGCATTTAAAAACGACTCTGAAGACGTCAGTGACTTTTATGTCACCTCCTTTTTCTTCTAATAAAGTATTGGACCCAATAAATTAAGTGTATTTTAAATCACAAGACATTTTCTGTTAAAGCACTTTTTTTTTAAATAATAATTATTTTCAAACTTATATCTCGCTTATGGTTAGTCCTACATGAAAAATGCAAATAACTATTTTGTAGGAAATTTTATCAGCTTTAATTTTAGTAAAAAGATAAAAATTGATAGGAGTAACTGTTTTCGAGATATAATCAAGAAACCAAAAAACTGTTACCTTAATTAAGCGTTTGCATATAAGCAAATTTAGTATTATTAGTATTATTATTATTAATGTTATTATTATTAATATGACGATTAAAAACGACTCTTAAATAAATGCTACATTTTTGTCTTCGTCTCAAACATTGAAAACTGAGTTACATTTTTGTTCAGTAACTGTAACAGTTTTCACTTTGGTTTTTTGCTTATATCTCGAAAACAATTACTCCTATCAATTTTTATCTTTCTTTCAAAATTAAAGCTGATAAAATTTCCTACAAAATAGTTATTTGCATTTCTTTTGTAAGACCAACCATAAGCGAGTTATAGAGTTGGATATAAATAATCTTTAACAAAAATTTGCTTTAAAATAAAATGTTTGAAAAACCGAAATTAAACTAAATTAATTGGGTCTAACACTTTAGTATAGGAAAAAGGAGAAGACATAAAAGTCACTAAATGTTTCAGAGTCGTCCTTAGTCGTCATATTAATAACAATAACATTAATAATAATAATACTAATAGTACTAAATTTGCTTATATGCAAGCGCTTTATTAAGGTAACAGTTTTTTGGTTTCTTGCTTATATCTCGAAAACAGTTACTCGTATCAATTTTTATCTTTTTTTCAAAATTAAAGCTGATAAAATTTCCTACAAAATAGTTATTTCCATTTTTTTGTAGGACCAACCATAAGCGAGTTATAGAGTTGGATATAAATAATCTTTAACAAAAATTTGCTTTAAAATAAAATGTTTGAAAAACCGATATTAAACTAAATTAATTGGGTCTAACACTTTAGTAGAGGAAAAAGGAAAAGACATAAAAATCACCAAAGTCTTCAGAGTTGTTTTCAGTACTAAATTTGCTTATATGCAAGCGCTTAATTAAGGTAACAGTTTTTTGGTTTCTTGCTTATATCTCGAAAACTGTTACTCCTATCAATTTTTATCTTTTTACTAAAATTAAAGCTGATAAAATTTCCTACAAAATAGTAATTTGCATTTTTCATGTAGGACTAACCATAAGCGAGATATAAGTTTGAAAATAATTAATATTTAAAAAAAAAGTGCTTTAACAGAAAATGTCTTGTGATTTAAAATACACTTAATTTAATGGGTCCAATACTTTATTAGAAGAAAAAGGAGGTGACATAAAAGTCACTGAAGTCTTCAGAGTCGATTTTAAATGCTGCATTTTCGTCTTTGTCTCAAACATTGAATACTGAATTACATTTTTGTTTAGTAACAGTTACAGTTTTCTTATTGGTTTTTTGCTTATATCTCGAAAACAGTTACTCCTATCAATTTTTATCTTTCTTTCAAAATCAAAGCTGATAAAATTTCCTACAAAATAGTTATTGGCATTTTTTTTTGTAGGACCAACCATAAGCGAGTTATAGAGTTGGATATAAATAATCTTTAACAAAAATTTGCTTTAAAATAAAATGTTTGAAAAACCGAAATTAAACTAAATTAATTAAGACTAACACTTTAGTATAGAAAAAAGGAGAAGACATAAAAGTCACCAAAGTCTTCAGAGTCGTTTTTAGTCGTCATATTAATAACAATAACATTAATAATAATAATACTAATAGTACTAAATTTGCTTATATGCAAGCGCTTTATTAAGGTAACAGTTTTTTGGTTTCTTGCTTATATCTCGAAAACAGTTACTCCTATCAATTTTTATCTGTTTACTAAAATTAAAGCTGATAAAATTTCCTACAAAATAGTTATTTGCATTTTTCATGTAGGACTAACCATAAGCAAGATATAAGTTTGAAAATAATCAATATTTAAAAAAAAAGTGCTTTAACAGAAAATGTCTTGTGATTTAAAATACACTTAATTTATTGGGTCCAATACATTATTAGAAGAAAAAGGAGGTGACTTAAAAGTCACAGAAGTCTTCAGAGTCGTTTTTAAATGCTGCATTTTCGTCTTCGTCTCAAACATTGAAAACTGAATTACATTTTTGTTTAGTTACTGTAACAGTTTTCACTTTGGTTTTTTGCTTATATCTCGAAAACAATTATTCCTATCAATTTTTATCTTTCTTTCAAAATTAAAGCTGATAAAATTTTCTACAAAATAGTTATTTGCATTTTTCTTGTAGGACCAACCATAAGCGAGTTATAGAGTTGGATATAAATAATATTTAACAAAAACTTGCTAAAAAATAAAATGTTTGAAAAACTAAAAAATAAAATTTCCTACAAAATAGTAATTTGCATTTTTCATGTAGGACTAACCATAAGCGAGATATAAGTTTAAAAATAATTAATATTTAAAAAAAAAGTGCTTTAACAGAAAATGTCTTGTGATTTAAAATACACTTAATTTATTGGGTCCAATACTTTATTAGAAGAAAAAGGAGGTGACATAAAAGTCACCAAAGTCTTGAGAGTCGTTCTTAGTCGTCATATCAATAACAATAACATTAATAATAATAATACTAATAGTACTAAATTTGCTTATATGCAAGCGCTTAATTAAGGTAACAGTTTCTTGCTTATATCTCGAAAACTTACATTTTTGTTCAATAACTGTAACAGTTTTTACTTTGGTTTTTTGCTTATATCTCGAAAACAATTATTCCTATCAATTTTTATCTTTCTTTCAAAATTAAAGCTGATAAAATTTCCTACAAAATAGTTATTTGCATTTCTTTTGTAAGACCAACCATAAGCGAGTTATAGAGTTGGATATAAATAATCTTTAACAAAAATTTGCTTTAAAATATAATGTTTGAAAAACCGAAATTAAACTAAATTAATTGAGTCTAACACTTTAGTATAGGAAAAAGGAGAAGACATAAAAGTCACCAAAGTCTTCAGAGTCGTTTTTAGTTGTCATATTAATAACAATAACATTAATAATAATAATAATGCTGCATTTTCGTCTTCGTCTCAAACATTGAAAACTGAATTACATTTTTGTTCAGTAACAGTTTCAGTTTTCTTATTGGTTTTTTGCTTATATCTCGAAAACAGTTACTCCTATCAATTTTTATCTTTCTTTCAAAATTAAAGCTGATAAAATTTCCTACAAAATAGTTATTTACATTTTTCTTGTAGGACCAACCATAAGCGAGTTATAGAGTTGGGTATAAATAATATTTAACAAAAACTTTCTTTAAAATAAAATGTTTGAAAAACTAAAATTAAACTAAATTAATTGTGTCTAACACTTTAGTAGAGGAAAAAGGAGAAGACATAAAGGTCACTAAAGGTTTCAGAGTCGTCTTTAGTTGTCATATTAATAACAATAACATTAATAATAATACTAATAGTACTAAATTTGCTTACATGCAAACGCTTAATTAAGGTAACAGTTTTTTGGTTTCTTGCTTATATCTTGAAAACAGTTACTTATATCAATTTTAATCTTTTTACTAAAATTAAAGCTGATAAAATTTTCTACAAAACAGTTATTTGCATTTTTCATGTAAGACTAAGCATAAGCGAGATATAAGTTTAAAAATTATTAATATTTAAAAAAAAAGTGCTTTAACAGAAAATGTTTTGTGATTTAAAATACACTTAATTTATTAGGTCCAATACTTTATTAGAAGAAAAAGGAGGTGACATATAAGTCACTGAAGTCTTCAGAGTCGATTTTAAATGCTGCATTTTCGTCTTCGTCTCAAACATTGAAAACTGAATTACATTTTTGTTCAGTAACAGTTACAGTTTTCTTATTGGTTTTTTGCTTATATCTCGAAAACAGTTACTCCTATCAATTTTTATCTTTCTTTTAAAATTAAAGCTGATAAAATTTCCTACAAAATAATTATATAAATAAAAACAAATATAATAAAAGGAGAAGACATAAATGTCACTAAAGGTTTCAGAGTCGTCTTTAGTCGTCATATTAATAACAATAACATTAATAATAATAATACTAATAGTACTAAATTTGCTTATATGCAATCGCTTAATTAAGGTAACAGTTTTTTGGTTTCTTGCTTATATCTCGAAAACAGTTACTCTTATCAATTTTTATCTTTTTACTAAAATTAAAGCTGATAAAATTTCCTACAAAATAGTTATTTGCATTTCTCATGTAGGACTAACCATAAGCGAGATATAAATTTGAAAATAATTAATATTTAAAAAAAAAGTGCTTTAACAGAAAATGTTTTGTGATTTAAAATACACTTAATTTATTAGGTCCAATACTTTATTAGAAGAAAAAAGAGGTGACATATAAGTCACTGAAGTCTTCAGAGTCGATTTTAAATGCTGCATTTTCGAATTCATCTCAAACATTGAAAACTGAATTACATTTTTGTTCAGTAACAGTTACAGTTTTCTTATTGGTTTTTTGCTTATATCTCGAAAACAGTTACTCCTATCAATTTTTATCTTTCTTTTAAAATTAAAGCTGATAAAATTTCCTACAAAATAATTATATAAATAAAAATAAATATAATAAAAGGAGAAGACATAAATGTCATTAAAGGTTTCAGAGTCGTCTTTAGTCGTCATATTAATAACAATAACATTTGTTAAATATTATTTATATCTAACTCTATAACTCGCTTATGGTTGGTCTTACAAGAAAAATGCAAATAACTATTTTGTAGGAAATTTTATCAGCTTTAATTTTGAAAAAAAGATAAAAATTGATAGGAGTAACTGTTTTAGAGATATAAGCAAAAAACCAATAAAAAAACTGTAACTGTTACTGAACAAAAATGTAATTCAGTTTTCAATGTTTGAGACGAAGACGAAAATGCAGCGTTATTATTATTATTAATGTTATTGTTATTAATATGACGACTACAAACAACTCTGAAGACTTTGGTGACTTTTATGTCTTCTCCTTTTTCCTATACTAAAGTGTTAGACTCAATTAATTTAGTTTAATTTCGGATTTTCAAACATTATATTTTAAAGCAAATTTTTGTTAAAGATTATTTATATCCAACTCTATAACTCGCTTATGGTTGGTCTTACAAAAGAAATGCAAATAACTATTTTGTAGGAAATTTTATCGGCTTTAATTTTGAAAGAAAGATAAAAATTGATAGGAGTAACTGTTTTCGAGATATAAGCAAAAAACCAATAAGAATACTGTAACTGTTACTGAACAAAAATGTAATTCAATTTTCAATGTTTGAGACGAAGACGAAAATGCAGCATTTAAAAACGACTCTGAAGACTTCAGCGACTTTTATGTCACCTCCTTTTTCTTCTAATAAAGTATTGGACCCAATAAATTAAGTGTATTTTAAATCACAAGACATTTTCTGTTAAAGCACATTTTTTTTTAAATATTAATAATTTTTAAACTTATATCTCGCTTATGGTTAGTCTTACATGAAAAATGCAAATAACTATTTTGTAGGAAATTTTATCAGCTTTAATTTTAAAAGAAAGATAAAAATTGATAGAAGTAACTGTTTTCGAGATATAAGCAAAAAACCAATAAGAAAACTGTAACTGTTACTGAACAAAAATGTAATTCAGTTTTCAATGTTTGAGACGAAGACGAAAATGCAGCATTTAAAATCGACTCTGAAGACTTCAGTGACTTATATGTCACCTCCTTTTTCTTCTAATAAAGGATTGGACCTAATAAATTAAGTGTATTTTAAATCACAAAACATTTTCTGTTAAAGCACTTTTTTTTTTAAATATTAATTATTTTCAAACTTATATCTCGCTTATGGTTAGTCCTACATGAGAAATGCAAATAACTATTTTGTAGGAAATTTTATCAGCTTTAATTTTGAAAGAAAGATAAAAATTGATAGGAGTAATTGTTTTCGAGATATAAGCAAAAAACCAAAGTAAAAACTGTTACAGTTACTGAACAAAAATGTAATTCAGTTTTCAATGTTTGAGAGGAAGACGAAAATGCAGCATTTAAAAACGACTCTGAAGACTTTAGTGACTTTTATGTCTCCTCCTTTTTCCTCTACTAAAGTGTTAGACACAATTAATTTAGTTTAATTTCAGTTTTTCAAACATTTTATTTTAAAGCAAATTTTTGTTAAATATTAAAAACTATAAAATGGTTTAGATTGCCTAAAAACACACATCACACATGATCTTTTGCATAGAAATGAGAAAACGCTCATGTAACACACAAAATAAGCTCCATTTTTCCTTATTAAAAGTATTATTATTATTATTATTACTTTTGTTACTATTACTATTATTATTATTATTATTATTATTATTGTTATTATTATTATTATTAACTTTTGTATAGTAAATGATTTTATACCAGTTTTAAAATGAGTTATTAATTTTAGACAATTTCTTGCCTAAAAACACAGATCACAGATGATTTCTTGCATAGAAATGAGAAAACACTCATATAACACACAAAATAAGCTTCATTTTTGCTTAGAAAACTAAGCTTACTTTTATTACTATTATTATTATTTTTATTATTATTATTGTTATTATTATTATTATTATTATTATTATTATTATTATTATTATTATTATTATTATAATTATTATTATTAAAAACCGATTTTAACTTTTGTATAGTATTGTTTTTATACCAGTTTTAAAATGAGTGATTAATTTTAGCCAATTTCTTGCCTAAAAACTATAAAATGGCTAAGATTGCCTAAAAACACTGATCACACATGATCTTTTGCATAGAAATGAGAAAACGCTCATATAACACAAAATAAGCTTTATTTCTGCTTAGAAAACTAAGCTTACTTTTATTACTACTATTATTATTATTTTTATTATTATTATTATTATTATTATTATTATTATTATTATTATTATTATTATTATTATTATTATAATTATTATTATTATTATTATTATTATTATTAATAACCGATTATAACTTTTGTATAGTAAATGTTTTTATAACAGTTTTAAAATGAATTATTAGTTTTAGACAATTTCTTGCCTAAAAACACAGATCACAGATGATCTCTTGCATAGAAATGAGAAAACGCTCAGATAACACAAAATAAGCATCATTTTTGCTTAAAAAAACTAAGCTTTAATTTAGAAAGAAATTCATTATTATAAGTATTATTATCATTATTATTATTATTATTATTATTATTATTATTATTTTATTTATTACTATTATTATTATTATTATTATTATTATTATTATTATTATTATTATTATTATTATTATTATTATTATTATTATTATATTATTATTATTATTATTATTAACTTTTGTATTGTAAATGTTTTTATACCAGTTTTAAAATGAGTTATTAATTTTAGACAATTTCTTGCCTAAAAACACAGATCACAGATGATTTCTTGCATAGAAATGAGAAAACGCTCATATAACACAAAATAAGCTTCATTTTTGCTTAGAAAACTAAGCTTACTTTTATTACTATTATTATTTTTATTATTATTATTATTATTACTATTATTAGTATTATTATTTTTATTATTATTATTATTATTATTATTATTATTATTATTATTATTATTATTATTATTATTATTATTGTTATTATTATTATTATTATTATTAAAAACTTATATTAAACAGACAGAAAACGTCGTATTCTGACACAAAAAAACGAATTACGTTATAGACTTGACGAGAACGGCGTATCTCGGACTCTTATAGGACTTTTATAGAGTCAAAAAGTATCAGTTTGGATTAAAATAAATTATTTTTGTTGACTCTCAGTCTGAATTGTTCATCAGTTCAAACAAAAACGGCTTATTTTAGACGATCTTTTGCTTTGAACAAGAAAAAAACTTACATCGAACAGACTAAAAACGTATTAATCTGGCATAAAAGAGAAATTTATGTATCACTTTAGATAAAGGCAGCTAATCCTATTCGTTTCATTGCTTAAAATAGACAAAATTGTTAATAAATCTAACAAAAACGCTGTATTCTAGCACAAAATACTAATTACATTATAGTTCCGACGAGAATAGCTTATTTGAAATGATTCTATGCTTCCAAACGAGTAAATTTTTATTAAACAGATGCCAAACATCATGTTTTGTCCTATGAAGACATTTTATATTGCAGATTGTATTAAAACAAAATATTTTCGTTGATTCTTTGTTAGAAGCAGCAAACCTAACATTAAAGAATCTGAAAACTTTGTATTCGGACACAAACCACCGAATTTTGTATCAGTTTAGACAAAAACGGTTGATTTTCGACAATATTTTGCTTTGAACAAGAAAACTTATATCAAACTGACTAAAAACGTCTTATTTTAGCACAAAACAAAAGATTTGCGTTATAGTCTTAAAGCTGATTCATGCCACAGTTTGGATAAAAACCAAATATTTTTGTTAATTCATTGTTACAAACAAGAAACCTTACATCAAAGAAACTGAAAACCCCTTATTCAGGCACAGAAATTCGAATTACGTTTCAGTCTGGACAAAAACTGCTTATTTTAGACGATCTTTTGTCTTGAACACGAAAACTTACATTAAAAAGATTAAAAACGTCTTATTCTGGCTGAAAACTGCAAATTATATATTACTCTAGATAAAAGCAATTTATCCTGACTACTCCTTTACTTAGAATAGAGTAAACTTGTATAAAACTTAATGAAAACTTTAAATTTCGTCTCAAAGAAATAATTTACATTATAGTTTTGACCAGCACTGTTTATTTCAAACGAATTTATCATTCGAAACTAATGAACTTTTATGGGGCAGATGCAAAACCACATATTACCATATAAAGCGTTGTTTTAAAGCAAAGTATTTCCTTTTGCAACAAGAAATTTCACGTCAAAGAAACTGAAAACTTCGTATCCATGCATAAATATCGAATTACGTATCAGTTTAAGCAAATACAGCTTATTTTAAACGATTCCTTGCTATAAACAAGAAAAATTTTATCAAGCATATTGAAAACGTCTTATTCTCGAAAATAAGAGCAAATTATGTATCAGTTTTAACAAAAGCGGATTACTCTGTTTGATTCTATGCTTAGAGTAGAGTAAACTACTATAAAACGTAATGAAAACTCTATATTCAAGCTCAAAAGAACAAATTACGTTATAGATTTGGCAAAAAAAAATATTTCGGACGATTACATACTTCGAAGTAAGCAAACTTTAATTGAACAAGTGCAAAAGCTAATACTTTGCTATAAAATAACGATTTATGTGGTAATATGGTATTTTGCATCTGTCCTATAAAAGTTTACTCGTTTCGCTCCATTGAATCATTCGAAATAAATTATTTTAACACAACAACAGCGAAAATAATTTGTTTTTGTTTAAACTGTTACATAAGTCGCTTTTATAAAACGAACTAAGACGTTTGGCATTTGTTTAGTGAAAGTTTTCTCGTTTGGGGGCATAAAATCGTTTGAAATTAACAGTTCTGGTCAAAACTATAACGTAAATTATTTCTTTGAGACGAAATTTAAAGTTTTCATTAAGTTTTATACAAGTTTGCTCTATTCTAAGCAAAGGAGTAATCAGGATAAACTGCTTTTATCCAAAGTAATACATAATTTGCAGTTTTGAGCCAGAATAAGACGTTTTTAATCTTTTTAATGTAAGTTTTCGTGTTCAAAAGAAAGAATCGTCTAAAATAAGCAATTTGTGTCTAGACTGAAACGTAATTTGATTTTCTGGGCCTGAATAAGAGGTTTTCAGTTTCTTTGATGTAAGGTTTCTTGTTTGTAACAATGAATAAACGAAAATCATTGGTTTTAATCCAAACTGTGACATACATCGTTTTTTAAAGGCGAAATCAGACGTTTTGCCTCTGTTCAGTAAAAGTATACTGGTTTCAAAGCATAGAATCGTTTGAAATTAACAGTTCTCGTCAAGACTATAACGCAAATCTTTAAAGTGATACAAAGAAATAATTTACGTTATAGTTTTGACCAGAACTGATAATTTCAAACGATTTTATGCCCCCAAACGAGAAAACTTTCAATAAACAGATGCCAAACGTCTTAGTTCGTTTTATAAAAGCGATTTATGTTACAGTTTAAACAAAAACAAATTATTTTCGTTGTTGTTGTGTCAAAATAATTTCTTTCGAATGATTCAATGGAGCGAAACGAGTAAACTTTTATAGGACAGATGCAAAATACCATATTACCACATAAATCGTTATTTTAAAGCAAAGTATTAGCTTTTGCACTTGTTCAATTAAAGTTTGCTTACTTCGAAGTATGTAATCGTCCGAAATATTTTTTTTTGCCAAAACTATAACGTAATTTGTTCTTTTGAGCTTGAATATAGAGTTTTCATTACGTTTTATAGTAGTTTACTCTACTCTAAGCATTGAATCAAACAGAGTAATCCGCTTTTGTTAAAACTGATACATAATTTGCTTTTATTTTCGAGAATAAGACGTTTTCAATATGCTTGATAAAATTTTTCTTGTTTATAGCAAGGAATCGTTTAAAATAAGCTGTATTTGCTTAAACTGATACGTAATTCGATATTTATGCATGGATACGAAGTTTTCAGTTTCTTTGACGTGAAATTTCTTGTTGCAAAAGGAAATACTTTGCTTTAAAACAACGCTTTATATGGTAATATGTGGTTTTGCATCTGCCCCATAAAAGTTCATTAGTTTCGAATGATAAATTCGTTTGAAATAAACAGTGCTGGTCAAAACTATAATGTAAATTATTTCTTTGAGACGAAATTTAAAGTTTTCATTAAGTTTTATACAAGTTTACTCTATTCTAAGTAAAGGAGTAGTCAGGATAAATTGCTTTTATCTAGAGTAATATATAATTTGCAGTTTGCAGCCAGAATAAGACGTTTTTAATCTTTTTAATGTAAGTTTTCGTGTTCAAGACAAAAGATCGTCTAAAATAAGCAGTTTTTGTCCAGACTGAAACGTAATTCGAATTTCTGTGCCTGAATAAGGTGTTTTCAGTTTCTTTGATGTAAGGTTTCTTGTTTGTAACAATGAATTAACAAAAATATTTGGTTTTTATCCAAACTGTGGCATGAATCAGCTTTAAGACTATAACGCAAATCTTTTGTTTTGTGCTAAAATAAGACGTTTTTAGTCAGTTTGATATAAGTTTTCTTGTTCAAAGCAAAATATTGGCGAAAATCAACCGTTTTTGTCTAAACTGATACAAAATTCGGTGGTTTGTGTCCGAATACAAAGTTTTCAGATTCTTTAATGTTAGGTTTGCTGCTTCTAACAAAGAATCAACGAAAATATTTTGTTTTAATACAAACTGCAATATAAAATGTCTTCATAGGACAAAACATGATGTTTGGCATCTGTTTAATAAAAATTTACTCGTTTGGAAGCATAGAATCATTTCAAATAAGCTATTCTCGTCGAAACTATAATGTAATTAGTATTTTGTGCTAGAATACAGCGTTTTTGTTAGATTTATTAACAATTTTGTCTATTTTAAGCAATGAAACGAATAGGATTAGCTGCCTTTATCTAAAGTGATACATAAATTGCTCTTTTATGCCAGATTAATACGTTTTTAGTCTGTTCGATGTAAGTTTTCTTGTTCAAAGCAAAAGATCGTCTAAAATAAGCCGTTTTTGTTTGAACTGATGAACAATTCAGACTGAGAGTCAACAAAAATAATTTATTTTAATCCAAACTGATACTTTTTGACTCTATAAAAGTCCTATAAGAGTCCGAGATACGCCGTTCTCGTCAAGTCTATAACGTAATTCGTTTTTTTGTGTCAGAATACGACGTTTTCTGTCTGTTTAATATAAGTTTTTAATAATAATAATAATAATAATAATAATAGTAATAATAATAATAATAATAATAATAATAATAATAATAATAATAATAATAATAATAATAATAATAAAAATAATAATACTAATAATAGTAATAATAATAATAATAATAAAAATAATAATAGTAATAAAAGTAAGCTTAGTTTTCTAAGCAAAAATGAAGCTTATTTTGTGTTATATGAGCGTTTTCTCATTTCTATGCAAGAAATCATCTGTGATCTGTGTTTTTAGGCAAGAAATTGTCTAAAATTAATAACTCATTTTAAAACTGGTATAAAAACATTTACAATACAAAAGTTAATAATAATAATAATAATAATAATAATAATAATAATAATAATAGTAATAAATAAAATAATAATAATAATAATAATAATAATAATAATAATAATAATAATAATAATAATAATAATGATAATAATACTTATAATAATGAATTTCTTTCTAAATTAAAGCTTAGTTTTTTTAAGCAAAAATGATGCTTATTTTGTGTTATCTGAGCGTTTTCTCATTTCTATGCAAGAGATCATCTGTGATCTGTGTTTTTAGGCAAGAAATTGTCTAAAACTAATAATTCATTTTAAAACTGTTATAAAAACATTTACTATACAAAAGTTATAATCGGTTATTAATAATAATAATAATAATAATAATAATTATAATAATAATAATAATAATAATAATAATAATAATAATAATAATAATAATAATAATAATAATAATAAAAATAATAATAATAGTAGTAATAAAAGTAAGCTTAGTTTTCTAAGCAAAAATAAAGCTTATTTTGTGTTATATGAGCGTTTTCTCATTTCTATGCAAAAGATCATCTGTGATCAGTGTTTTTAGGCAATCTTAGCCATTTTATAGTTTTTAGGCAAGAAATTGGCTAAAATCAATCACTCATTTTAAAACTGGTATAAAAACAATACTATACAAAATTAAAATCGGTTTTTAAATAATAATAATTATAATAATAATATGAATAATAATAATAATAATAATGATAATAATAATAATAATAACAATAATAATAATAATAATAATAATAATAATAATAATAATAATAATAATAATAATAATAACAATAATAATAATAAAAATAATAATAATAGTAATAAAAGTAAGCTTAGTTTTCTAAGCAAAAATGAAGCTTATTTTGTGTGTTATATGAGTGTTTTCTCATTTCTATGCAAGAAATCATCTGTGATCTGTGTTTTTAGGCAAGAAATTGTCTAAAATTAATAACTCATTTTAAAACTGGTATAAAATCATTTACTATACAAAAGTTAATAATAATGTTACAGTTACTGAACAAAAATGAAAGTTTTCGAGATATAAGCAAGAAACTGTTACCTTAATTAAGCGCTTGCATATAAGCAAATTTAGTACTATTAGTATTATTATTATTATTAATGTTATTGTTATTGATATGACGACTAAGAACGACTCTCAAGACTTTGGTGACTTTTATGTCACCTCATTTTTCTTCTAATAAAGTATTGGACCCAATAAATTAAGTGTATTTTAAATCACAAGACATTTTCTGTTAAAGCACTTTTTTTTTAAATATTAATTATTTTTAAACTTATATCTCGCTTATGGTTAGTCCTACATGAAAAATGCAAATTACTATTTTGTAGGAAATTTTATCAGCTTTAATTTTAGTAAAAAGATAAAAATTGATAGGAGTAACTGTTTTCGAGATATAAGCAAGAAACCAAAAAACTGTTACCTTAATTAAGCGCTTGCATATAAGGAAATTTAGTACTAAAAACAACTCTGAAGACTTTGGTGATTTTTATGTCTTCTCCTTTTTCCTCTACTAAAGTGTTGGACCCAATTAATTTAGTTTAATATCAGTTTTTCAAACATTTTATTTTAAAGCAAATTTTTGTTAAAGATTATTTATATCCAACTCTATAACTCGCTTATGGTTGGTCTTACAAAAAAATGGAAATAACTATTTTGTAGGAAATTTTATCAGCTTTAATTTTGAAAAAAAGGTAAAAATTGATAGGAGTAACTGTTTTCGAGATATAAGCAAGAAACCAAAAAACTGTTACCTTAATAAAGCGCTTGAATATAAGCAAATTTAGTACTATTAGTATTATTATTATTAATGTTATTGTTATTAATATGACGACTAAAGACGACTCTGAAACATTTAGTGACTTTTATGTCTTCTCCTTTTTCCTATACTAAAGTGTTAGACCCAATTAATTTAGGTTAATTTCGGTTTTTCAAACATTTTATTTTAAAGCAAATTTTTGTTAAAGATTATTTATATCCAACTCTATAACTCGCTTATGGTTGGTCCTACAAAAAAAATGCCAATAACTATTTTGTAGGAAATTTTATCGGCTTTGATTTTGAAAGAAAGATAAAAATTGATAGGAGTAACTGTTTTCGAGATATAAGCAAAAAACCAATAAGAAAACTGTAACTGTTACTAAACAAAAATGTAATTCAGTATTCAATGTTTGAGACAAAGACGAAAATGCAGCATTTAAAATCGACTCTGAAGACTTCAGTGACTTTTATGTCACCTCCTTTTTCTTCTAATAAAGTATTGGACCCATTAAATTAAGTGTATTTTAAATCACAAAACATTTTCTGTTAAAGCACTTTTTTTTAATATTAATTATTTTCAAACTTATATCTCGCTTATTGTTAGTCCTACATGAAAAATGCAAATAACTATTTTGTAGGAAATTTTATCAGCTTTAATTTTGAAAGAAAGATAAAAATTGATAGAAATAATAGTTTTCGAGATATAAGCAAAAAACCAAAGTGAAAACTGTTACAGTTACTAAACAAAAATGTAATTCAGTTTTCAATGTTTGAGACGAAGACGAAAATGCAGCATTTAAAAACGACTCTGAAGACTTCTGTGACTTTTAAGTCACCTCCTTTTTCTTCTAATAATGTATTGGACCCAATAAATTAAGTGTATTTTAAATCACAAGACATATTCTGTTAAAGCACTTTTTTTTTAAATATTGATTATTTTCAAACTTATATCTCGCTTAAGATTAGTCCTACATGAAAAATGCAAATAACTATTTTGTAAGAAATTTTATCAGCTTTAATTTTAGTAAACAGATAAAAATTGATAGGAGTAACTGTTTTCGAGATATAAGCAAGAAACCAAAAAACTGTTACCTTAATAAAGCGCTTGCATATAAGCAAATTTAGTACTATTAGTATTATTATTATTAATGTTATTGTTATTAATATGACGACTAAAAACGACTCTGAAGACTTTGGTGACTTTTATGTCTTCTCCTTTTTCCTATACTAAAGTGTTAGATACAATTAATTTAGTTTAATTTCAGTATTTCAAACATTTTATTTTAAAGCAAATTTTTGTTAAAGATTATTTATATCCAACTCTATAACTCGCTTATGGTTGGTCCTACAAAAAAAATGCCAATAACTATTTTGTAGGAAATTTTATCAGCTTTGATTTTGAAAAAAAAACACAAATTGATAGGAGTAATTGTTTTCGAGATATAAGCAAAAAACCAAAGTAAAAACTGTTACAGTTACTGAACAAAAATGTAATTTAGTTTTCAATGTTTGAGACGAAGACGAAAATGCAGCATTTAAAAACGACTCTGAAGATTTCAGTGACTTTTATGTCACCTCCTTTTTCTTCTAATAAAGTATTGGACCCATTAAATTAAGTTTATTTTAAATCACAAGACATTTTCTGTTAAAGCACTTTTTTTTTAAATATTAATTATTTTCAAACTTATATCTCGCTTATAGTTAGTCCTACATGAAAAATGCAAATAACTATTTTGTAGGAAATTTTATCAGCTTTAATTTTGAAAGAGAGATAAAAATTGATAGGAGTAATTGTTTTCGAGATATAAGCAAAAAACCAAAGTAAAAACTGTTACAGTTACTGAACAAAAATGTAATTCAGTTTTCAATGTTTGAGACGAAGACGAAAATGCAGCATTTAAAAACGACTCTGAAGACTTCAGCGACTTTTATGTCACCTCCTTTTTCTTCTAATAAAGTATTGGACCCAATAAATTAAGTGTATTTTAAATCACAAGACATTTTCTGTTAAAGCACTTTTTTTTTAAATATTAATAATTTTTAAACTTATATCTCGCTTATGGTTAGTCTTACATGAAAAATGCAAATAACTATTTTGTAGAAAATTTTATCGGCTTTAATTTTAGTAAAAAGATAAAAATTGATATAAGTAACTGTTTTCCAGATATAAGCAAGAAACCAAAAAACTGTTACCCTAATTAAGCGTTTGCATGTAAGCAAATTTAGTACTATTAGTATTATTATTAATGTTATTGTTATTAATATGACGACAAAAGACGACTCTGAAACCTTTAGTGACCTTTATGTCTTCTCCTTTTTCCTCTACTAAAGTATTAGACACAATTAATTTAGTTTAATTTTAGTTTTTCAAACATTTTATTTTAAAGCAAGTTTTTGTTAAATATTATTTATATCCAACTCTATAACTCGCTTATGGTTGGTCCTACAAGAAAAATGCAAATAACTATTTTGTAGGAAATTTTATCAGCTTTAATTTTGAAAGAAAGATAAAAATTGATAGGAGTAACTGTTTTCGAGATATAAGCAAAAAACCAATAAGAAAACTGTAACTGTTACTGAACAAAAATGTAATTCAGTTTTCAATGTTTGAGACGAAGACGAAAATGCAGCATTATTATTATTATTAATGTTATTGTTATTAATATGACGACTAAAAACGACTTTGAAGACTTTGGTGACTTTTATGTCTTCTCCTTTTTCCTATACTAAAGTGTTAGACTCAATTTAATTTCGGTTTTTCAAACATTATATTTTAAAGCAAATTTTTGATAAAGATTATTTATATCCAACTCTATAACTCGCTTATGGTTGGTCTTACAAAAGAAATGCAAATAACTATTTTGTAGGAAATTTTATCAGCTTTAATTTTGAAAGATAAAAATTGATAGGAGTAATTGTTTTCGAGATATAAGCAAAAAACCAAAGTAAAAACTGTTACAGTTACTGAACAAAAATGTAAGTTTTCGAGATATAAGCAAGAAACTGTTACCTTAATTAAGCGCTTGCATATAAGCAAATTTAGTACTATTAGTATTATTATTATTATTAATGTTATTGTTATTGATATGACGACTAAGAACGACTCTCAAGACTTTGGTGACTTTTATGTCACCTCCTTTTTCTTCTAATAAAGTATTAGACCCAATAAATTAAGTGTATTTTAAATCACAAGACATTTTCTGTTAAAGCACTTTTTTTTTAAATATTAATTATTTTTAAACTTATATCTCGCTTATGGTTAGTCCTACATGAAAAATGCAAATTACTATTTTGTAGGAAATTTTATCAGCTTTAATTTTAGTAAAAAGATAAAAATTGATAGGAGTAACTGTTTTCGAGATATAAGCAAGAAACCAAAAAACTGTTACCTTAATTAAGCGCTTGCATATAAGTAAATTTAGTACTAAAAACAACTCTGAAGACTTTGGTGATTTTTATGTCTTCTCCTTTTTTCTCTACTAAAGTGTTGGACCCAATTAATTTAGTTTAATATCAGTTTTTCAAACATTTTATTTTAAAGCAAATTTTTGTTAAAGATTATTTATATCCAACTCTATAACTCGCTTATGGTTGGTCCTACAAAAAAATGGAAATAACTATTTTGTAGGAAATTTTATCAGCTTTAATTTTGAAAGAAAGATAAAAATTGATAGGAGTAATTGTTTTCGAGATATAAGCAAAAAACCAAAGTGAAAACTGTTACAGTTACTGAACAAAAATGTAATTCAGTTTTCAATGTTTGAGACGAAGACGAAAATGCAGCATTTAAAAACGACTCTGAAGACTTCAGTGACTTTTATGTCACCTCCTTTTTCTTCTAATAGAGTATTGGTCCCAATAAATTAAGTGTATTTTAAATCACAAGACATTTTCTGTTAAAGCACTTTTTTTTTAAATATTAATTATTTTCAAACTTCTATCTCGCTTATGGTTAGTCCTACATAAAAAATGCAAATAACTATTTTGTAGGAAATTTTATCAGCTTTAATTTTAGTAAAAAGATAAAAATTGATAGGAGTAACTGTTTTCGAGATATAAGCAAGAAACTGTTACCTTAATTAAGCGCTTGCATATAAGCAAATTTAGTAATATTAGTATTATTATTATTAATGTTATTGTTATTAATAGGGCGACTAAAGACGACTCTGAAACATTTAGTGACTTTTATGTCTTTTCCTTTTTCCTCTACTAAAGTGTTAGACACAATTAATTTAGTTTAATTCCGGTTTTTCAAGCATTTTATTTTAAAGCAAATTTTTGTTAAATATTATTTATATCCAACTCTATAACTCGTTTATGCTTGGTCCTACAAGAAAAATGTAAATAACTATTTTGTAGGAAATTTTATCAGCTTTAATTTTAGCAAAAAAAAAAAATTGATAGGAGTAACTGTTTTCGAGATATAATCAAGAAACCAAAAAACTGTTACCTTAATTAAGCGTTTGCATATAAGCAAATTTAGTATTATTAGTATTATTATTATTAATGTTATTGTTATTAATATGACGATTAAAAACGACTCTTAAATAAATGCTACATTTTTGTCTTCGTCTCAAACATTGAAAACTGAGTTACATTTTTGTTCAGTAACAGTTACAGTTTTCTTATTGGTTTTTTGCTTATATCTCGAAAACAGTTACTCCTATCAAATTTTATCTTTCTTTCAAAATTAAAGCTGATAAAATTTCCAACAAAATAGTTATTAACATTTTTCTTGTAGGACCAAGCATAAACGAGTTATGGAGTTGGATATAAATAATATTTAACAAAAATTTGCTTTAAAATAAAATGCTTGAAAAACCGGAATTAAACTAAATTAATTGTGTCTAACACTTTAGTAGAGGAAAAAGGAGAAGACATAAAAGTCACTAAATGTTTCAGTGTCGTCTTTAGTCGTCCTATTAATAACAATAACATTAATAATAATAATACTAATATTACTAAATTTGCATATATGCAAGCGCTTAATTAAGGTAACAGTTTCTTGCTTATATCTCGAAAACAGTTACTCCTATCAATTTTTATCTTTTTACTAAAATTAAAGCCGATAAAATTTCCTACAAAATAGTTATTTGCATTTTTTATGTAGGACTAACCATAAGCGAGATAGAAGTTTGAAAATAATTAATATTTAAAAAAAAAGTGCTTTAACAGAAAATGTTTTGTGATTTAAAATACACTTAATTTATTGGGACCAATACTCTATTAGAAGAAAAAGGAGGTGACATAAAAGTCACTGAAGTCTTCAGAGTCGTTTTTAAATGCTGCATTTTCGTCTTCGTCTCAAACATTGAAAACTGAATTACATTTTTGTTCAGTAACTGTAACAGTTTTCACTTTGGTTTTTTGCTTATATCTCGAAAACAATTACTCCTATTAATTTTTATCTTTCTTTCAAAATTAAAGCTGATAAAATTTCCTACAAAATAGTTATTTGCATTTCTTTTGTAAGACCAACCATAAGCGAGTTATAGAGTTGGATATAAATAATCTTTAACAAAAATTTGCTTTAAAATAAAATGTTTGAAAAACCGAAATTAAACTAAATTAATTGGGTCTAACACTTTAGTATAGGAAAAAGGAGAAGACATAAAATTCACTAAATGTTTCAGAGTCGTCCTTAGTCGTCATATTAATAACAATAACATTAATAATAATAATACTAATAGTACTAAATTTGCTTATATGCAAGCGCTTTATTAAGGTAACAGTTTTTTGGTTTCTTGCTTATATCTCGAAAACAGTTACTCGTATCAATTTTTATCTTTTTTTCAAAATTAAAGCTGATAAAATTTCCTACAAAATAGTTATTTCCATTTTTTTGTAGGACCAACCATAAGCGAGTTATAGAGTTGGATATAAATAATCTTTAACAAAAATTTGCTTTAAAATAAAATGTTTGAAAAACCGATATTAAACTAAATTAATTGGGTCTAACACTTTAGTAGAGGAAAAAGGAAAAGACATAAAAATCACCAAAGTCTTCAGAGTTGTTTTTAGTACTAAATTTGCTTATATGCAAGCGCTTAATTAAGGTAACAGTTTTTTGGTTTCTTGCTTATATCTCGAAAACTGTTACTCCTATCAATTTTTATCTTTTTACTAAAATTAAAGCTGATAAAATTTCCTACAAAATAATTATATAAATAAAAATAAATATAATAAAAGGAGAAGACATAAATGTCATTAAAGGTTTCAGAGTCGTCTTTAGTCGTCATATTAATAACAATAACATTTGTTAAATATTATTTATATCTAACTCTATAACTCGCTTATGGTTGGTCTTACAAAGAAATGCAAATAACTATTTTGTAGGAAATTTTATCAGCTTTAATTTTGAAAGAAAGATAACAATTGATAGGAGTAACTGTTTTCGAGATATAAGCAAAAAACCAATAAGAATACTGTAACTGTTACTGAACAAAAATGTAATTCAATTTTCAATGTTTGAGACGAAGACGAAAATGCAGCATTTAAAAACGACTCTGAAGACTTCAGCGACTTTTATGTCACCTCCTTTTTCTTCTAATAAAGTATTGGAACCAATAAATTAAGTGTATTTTAAATCACAAGACATTTTCTGTTAAAGCACTTTTTTTTTAAATATTAATAATTTTTAAACTTATATCTCGCTTATGGTTAGTCTTACATGAAAAATGCAATTAACTATTTTGTAGGAAATTTTATCAGCTTTAATTTTAAAAGAAAGATAAAAATTGATAGAAGTAACTGTTTTCGAGATATAAGCAAAAAACCAATAAGAAAACTGTAACTGTTACTGAACAAAAATGTAATTCAGTTTTCAATGTTTGAGACGAAGACGAAAATGCAGCATTTAAAATCGACTCTGAAGACTTCAGTGACTTATATGTCACCTCCTTTTTCTTCTAATAAAGTATTGGACCTAATAAATTAAGTGTATTTTAAATCACAAAACATTTTCTGTTAAAGCACTTTTTTTTTTAAATATTAATTATTTTCAAACTTATATCTCGCTTATGGTTAGTCCTACATGAGAAATGCAAATAACTATTTTGTAGGAAATTTTATCAGCTTTAATTTTGAAAGAAAGATAAAAATTGATAGGAGTAATTGTTTTCGAGATATAAGCAAAGAACCAAAGTAAAAACTGTTACAGTTACTGAACAAAAATGTAATTCAGTTTTCAATGTTTGAGAGGAAGACGAAAATGCAGCATTCAAAAACGACTCTGAAGACTTTAGTGACTTTTATGTCTCCTCCTTTTTCCTCTACTAAAGTGTTAGACACAATTAATTTAGTTTAATTTTACTTTTTCAAACATTTTATTTTAAAGCAAATTTTTGTTAAATATTAAAAACTATAAAATGGTTTAGATTGCCTAAAAACACACATCACACATGATCTTTTGCATAGAAATGAGAAAACGCTCATGTAACACGCAAAATAAGCTCCATTTTTCCTTATTAAAAGTATTATTATTATTATTATTACTTTTGGTACTATTACTATTATTATTATTATTATTATTATTATTGTTATTATTATTATTATTAACTTTTGTATAGTAAATGATTTTATACCAGTTTTAAAATGAGTTATTAATTTTAGACAATTTCTTGCCTAAAAACACAGATCACAGATGATTTCTTGCATAGAAATGAGAAAACACTCATAACACACAAAATAAGCTTCATTTTTGCTTAGAAAACTAAGCTTACTTTTATTACTATTATTATTATTTTTATTATTATTATTGTTATTATTATTATTATTATTATTATTATTATTATTATTATTATTATTATTGTTATTATTATTATTATTATTATTATTATTATTATTATTATTATTATTATTATTATTATTATTATTATTATTATTATTATTATTATAATTATTATTATTAAAAACCGATTTTAACTTTTGTATAGTATTGTTTTTATACCAGTTTTAAAATGAGTGATTAATTTTAGCCAATTTCTTGCCTAAAAACTATAAAATGGCTAAGATTGCCTAAAAACACTGATCACACATGATCTTTTGCATAGAAATGAGAAAACGCTCATATAACACAAAATAAGCTTTATTTTTGCTTAGAAAACTAAGCTTACTTTTATTACTACTATTATTATTATTATTATTATTATTATTATTATTATTATTATTATTATTATTATTATTATTATAATTATTATTATTATAATAATTATTATTATTATTATTATTATTATTATTAATAACCGATTATAACTTTTGTATAGTAAATGTTTTTATAACAGTTTTAAAATGAATTATTAGTTTTAGACAATTTCTTGCCTAAAAACACAGATCACAGATGATCTCTTGCATAGAAATGAGAAAACGCTCAGATAACACAAAATAAGCATCATTTTTGCTTAAAAAAAAACTAAGCTTTAATTTAGAAAGAAATTCATTATTATAAGTATTATTATCATTATTATTATTATTATTATTATTATTATTATTATTATTATTATTATTATTAATATTATTATTTTATTTATTACTATTATTATTATTATTATTATTATTATTATTATTATTATTATTATTATTATTATTATTATTATTATTATTAACTTTTGTATAGTAAATGTTTTTATACCAGTTTTAAAATGAGTTATTAATTTTATTCAATTTCTTGCCTAACAACACAGATCACAGATGATCTCTTGCATAGAAATGAGAAAACGCTCATATAACACACAAAATAAGCTTCATTCATTATTATTATTATTATTATTATTATTATTATTATTATTATTATTATTATTATTATTATTATTATTATTATATTATTATTATTATTATTATTATTATTATTAACTTTTGTATTGTAAATGTTTTTATACCAGTTTTAAAATGAGTTATTAATTTTAGACAATTTCTTGCCTAAAAACACAGATCACAGATGATCTCTTGCATAGAAATGAGAAAACGCTCATATAACACACAAAATAAGCTTCATTTTTGCTTAGAAAACTAAGCTTACTTTTATTACTATTATTATTTTTATTATTATTATTATTATTATTACTATTATTAGTATAATTATTTTTATTATTATTATTATTATTATTATTATTATTATTATTATTATTATTATTATTATTATTATTATTATTAAAAACTTATATTAAACAGACAGAAAACGTCGTATTCTGACACAAAAAAACGAATTACGTTATAGACTTGACGAGAACGGCGTATCTCGGACTCTTATAGGACTTTTATAGGGTCAAAAAGTATCAGTTTGGACTAAAATAAATTATTTTTGTTGACTCTCAGTCTGAATTGTTCATCAGTTCAAACAAAAACGGCTTATTTTAGACGATCTTTTGCTTTGAACAAGAAAACTTACATCGAACAGACTAAAAACGTATTAATCTGGCATAAAAGAGCAATTTATGTATCACTTTAGATAAAGGCAGCAATCCTATTCGTTTCATTGCTTAAAATAGACAAAATTGTTAATAAATCTAACAAAAACGCTGTATTCTAGCACAAAATACTAATTACATTATAGTTTCGACGAGAATAGCTTATTTGAAATGATTCTATGCTTCCAAACGAGTAAATTTTTATTAAACAGATGCCAAACATCATGTTTTGTCCTATGAAGACATTTTATATTGCAGTTTGTATTAAAACAAAATATTTTCGTTGATTCTTTGTTAGAAGCAGCAAACCTAACATTAAAGAATCTGAAAACTTTGTATTCGGACACAAACCACCGAATTTTGTATCAGTTTAGACAAAAACGGTTGATTTTCGACAATATTTTGCTTTGAACAAGAAAACTTATATCAAACTGACTAAAAACGTCTTATTTTAGCACAAAACAAAAGATTTGCGTTATAGTCTTAAAGCTGATTCATGCCACAGTTTGGATAAAAACCAAATATTTTTGTTAATTCATTGTTACAAACAAGAAACCTTACATCAAAGAAACTGAAAACCCCTTATTCAGGCACAGAAATTCGAATTACGTTTCAGTCTGGACAAAAACTGCTTATTTTAGACGATCTTTTGTCTTGAACACGAAAACTTACATTAAAAAGATTAAAAACGTCTTATTCTGGCTGAAAACTGCAAATTATATATTACTCTAGATAAAAGCAATTTATCCTGATTACTCCTTTACTTAGAATAGAGTAAACTTGTATAAAACTTAATGAAAACTTTAAATCTCGTCTCAAAGAAATAATTCACATTATAGTTTTGACCAGCACTGTTTATTTCAAACGAATTTATGATTCGAAACTAATGAACTTTTATGGGGCAGATGCAAAACCACATATTACCATATAAAGCGTTGTTTTAAAGCAAAGTATTACCTTTTGCAACAAGAAATTTCACGTCAAAGAAACTGAAAACTTCGTATCCATGCATAAATATCGAATTACGTATCAGTTTAAGCAAATACAGCTTATTTTAAACGATTCCTTGCTATAAACAAGAAAAATTTTATCAAGCATATTGAAAACGTCTTATTCTCGAAAATAAGAGCAAATTATGTATCAGTTTTAACAAAAGCGGATTACTCTGTTTGATTCTATGCTTAGAGTAGAGTAAACTACTATAAAACGTAATTAAAACTCTATATTCAAGCTCAAAAGAACAAATTACGTTATAGTTTTGGCAAAAAAAAATATTTCGGACGATTACATACTTCGAAGTAAGCAAACATTAATTGAACAAGTGCAAAAGCTAATACTTTGCTTTAAAATAACGATTTATGTGGTAATATGGTATTTTGCATCTGTCCTATAAAAGTTTACTCGTTTCGCTCCATTGAATCATTCGAAATAAATTATTTTAACACAACAACAGCGAAAATAATTTGTTTTTGTTTAAACTGTTACATAAGTCGCTTTTATAAAACGAACTAAGACGTTTGGCATTTGTTTAGTGAAAGTTTTCTCGTTTGGGGGCATAAAATCGTTTGAAATTAACAGTTCTGGTCAAAACTATAACGTAAATTATTTCTTTGAGACGAAATTTAAAGTTTTCATTAAGTTTTATACAAGTTTGCTCTATTCTAAGCAAAGGAGTAATCAGGATAAACTGCTTTTATCCAAAGTAATACATAATTTGCAGTTTTGAGCCAGAATAAGACGTTTTTAATCTTTTTAATGTAAGTTTTCGTGTTCAAAAGAAAGAATCGTCTAAAATAAGCAATTTGTGTCTAGACTGAAACGTAATTTGATTTTCTGGGCCTGAATAAGAGGTTTTCAGATTCTTTGATGTAAGGTTTCTTGTTTGTAACAATGAATAAACGAAAATCATTGGTTTTAATCCAAACTGTGACATACATCGTTTTTTAAAGGCGAAATCAGACGTTTTGCCTCTGTTCAGTGAAAGTATACTGGTTTCAAAGCATAGAATCGTTTGAAATTAACAGTTCTCGTCAAGACTATAACGCAAATCTTTAAAGTGATACAAAGAAATAATTTACGTTATAGTTTTGACCAGAACTGA
This sequence comes from Tribolium castaneum, assembly GCF_031307605.1. Taxonomy (NCBI): domain Eukaryota; kingdom Metazoa; phylum Arthropoda; class Insecta; order Coleoptera; family Tenebrionidae; genus Tribolium; species Tribolium castaneum. The sequence continues at coordinate 17,970,084 of NC_087394.1, read as the reverse complement.
TAAATTCAAACGATTTTATGCCCCCAAACGAGAAAACTTTCAATAAACATTTGCCAAACGTCTTAGTTCGTTTTATAAAAGCGATTTATGTTACAGTTTAAACAAAAACAAATTATTTTCGTTGTTGTTGTGTCAAAATAATTTCTTTCGAATGATTCAATGGAGCGAAACGAGTAAACTTTTATAGGACAGATGCAAAATACCATATTACCACATAAATCGTTATTTTAAAGCAAAGTATTAGCTTTTGCACTTGTTCAATTAAAGTTTGCTTACTTCGAAGTATGTAATCGTCCGAAATATTTTTTTTTGCCAAAACTATAACGTAATTTGTTCTTTTGAGCTTGAATATAGAGTTTTCATTACGTTTTATAGTAGTTTACTCTACTCTAAGCATAGAATCAAACAGAGTAATCCGCTTTTGTTAAAACTGATACATAATTTGCTCTTATTTTCGAGAATAAGACGTTTTCAATATGCTTGATAAAATTTTTCTTGTTTATAGCAAGGAATCGTTTAAAATAAGCTGTATTTGCTTAAACTGATACGTAATTCGATATTTATGCATGGATACGAAGTTTTCAGTTTCTTTGACGTGAAATTTCTTGTTGCAAAAGGAAATACTTTGCTTTAAAACAACGCTTTATATGGTAATATGTGGTTTTGCATCTGCCCCATAAAAGTTCATTAGTTTCGAATGATAAATTCGTTTGAAATAAACAGTGCTGGTCAAAACTATAATGTAAATTATTACTTTGAGACGAAATTTAAAGTTTTCATTAAGTTTTATACAAGTTTACTCTATTCTAAGTAAAGGAGTAATCAGGATAAATTGCTTTTATCTAGAGTAATATATAATTTGCAGTTTTCAGCCAGAATAAGACGTTTTTAATCTTTTTAATGTAAGTTTTCGTGTTCAAGACAAAAGATCGTCTAAAATAAGCAGTTTTTGTCCAGACTGAAACGTAATTCGAATTTCTGTGCCTGAATAAGGGGTTTTCAGTTTCTTTGATGTAAGGTTTCTTGTTTGTAACAATGAATTAACAAAAATATTTGGTTTTTATCCAAACTGTGGCATGAATCAGCTTTAAGACTATAACGCAAATCTTTTGTTTTGTGCTAAAATAAGACGTTTTTAGTCAGTTTGATATAAGTTTTCTTGTTCAAAGCAAAATATTGTCGAAAATCAACCGTTTTTGTCTAAACATACAAAATTCGGTGGTTTGTGTCCGAATACAAAGTTTTCAGATTCTTTAATGTTAGGTTTCCTGCTTCTAACAAAGAATCAACGAAAATATTTTGTTTTAATACAAACTGCAATATAAAATGTCTTCATAGGACAAAACATGATGTTTGGCATCTGTTTAATAAAAATTTACTCGTTTGGAAGCATAGAATCATTTCAAATAAGCTATTCTCGTCGAAACTATAATGTAATTAGTATTTTGTGCTAGAATACAGCGTTTTTGTTAGATTTATTAACAATTTTGTCTATTTTAAGCAATGAAACGAATAGGATTAGCTGCCTTTATCTAAAGTGATACATAAATTGCTCTTTTATGCCAGATTAATACGTTTTTAGTCTGTTCGATGTAAGTTTTCTTGTTCAAAGCATAAGATCGTCTAAAATAAGCCGTTTTTGTTTGAACTGATGAACAATTCAGACTGAGAGTCAACAAAAATAATTTATTTTAATCCAAACTGATACTTTTTGACTCTATAAAAGTCCTATAAGAGTCCGAGATACGCCGTTCTCGTCAAGTCTATAACGTAATTCGTTTTTTTGTGTCAGAATACGACGTTTTCTGTCTGTTTAATATAAGTTTTTAATAATAATAACAATAATAATAATAATAATAATAATAATAATAATAATAATAATAATAATAATAATAATAATAATAATAATAATAATAATAATAATAATAATAATAAAAATAATAATACTAATAATAGTAATAATAATAATAATAAAAATAATAATAGTAATAAAAGTAAGCTTAGTTTTCTAAGCAAAAATGAAGCTTATTTTGTGTTATATGAGCGTTTTCTCATTTCTATGCAAGAAATCATCTGTGATCTGTGTTTTTAGGCAAGAAATTGTCTAAAATTAATAACTCATTTTAAAACTGGTATAAAAACATTTACAATACAAAAGTTAATAATAATAATAATAATAATAATAATAATAATAATAATAATAATAATAATAATAATAATGAATGAAGCTTATTTTGTGTGTTATATGAGCGTTTTCTCATTTCTATGCAAGAGATCATCTGTGATCTGTGTTGTTAGGCAAGAAATTGAATAAAATTAATAACTCATTTTAAAACTGGTATAAAAACATTTACTATACAAAAGTTAATAATAATAATAATAATAATAATAATAATAATAATAATAATAATAATAATAATAATAATAATAATAGTAATAAATAAAATAATAATAATAATAATAATAATAATAATAATAATAATAATAATGATAATAATACTTATAATAATGAATTTCTTTCTAAATTAAAGCTTAGTTTTTTTAAGCAAAAATGATGCTTATTTTGTGTTATCTGAGCGTTTTCTCATTTCTATGCAAGAGATCATCTGTGATCTGTGTTTTTAGGCAAGAAATTGTCTAAAACTAATAATTCATTTTAAAACTGTTATAAAAACATTTACTATACAAAAGTTATAATCGGTTATTAATAATAATAATAATAATAATAATAATAATAATAATAATAATAATAATAATAATATTAATAATAATAATAATAATAATAATAATAATAATAATAATAATAATAATAATAATAATAATAATAATAATAAAAATAATAATAATAGTAGTAATAAAAGTAAGCTTAGTTTTCTAAGCAAAAATAAAGCTTATTTTGTGTTATATGAGCGTTTTCTCATTTCTATGCAAAAGATCATGTGTGATCAGTGTATTTAGGCAAGAAATTGGCTAAAATTAATCACTCATTTTAAAACTGGTATAAAAACAATACTATACAAAAGTTAAAATCGGTTTTTAATAATAATAATTATAATAATAATAATAATAATAATAATAATAATAATAATAATAATAATAATAATAACAATAATAATAATAATAATAATAATAATAATAATAATAATAATAATAATAATAATAATAATAATAATAATAATAATAATAATAATAATAAAAATAATAATAATAGTAATAAAAGTAAGCTTAGTTTTCTAAGCAAAAATGAAGCTTATTTTGTGTGTTATATGAGTGTTTTCTCATTTCTATGCAAGAAATCATCTGTGATATGTGTTTTTAGGCAAGAAATTGTCTAAAATTAATAACTCATTTTAAAACTGGTATAAAATCATTTACTATACAAAAGTTAATAATAATAATAATAACAATAATAATAATAATAATAATAATAGTAATAGTAACAAAAGTAATAATAATAATAATAATACTTTTAATAAGGAAAAATGGAACTTATTTTGTGTGTTACATGAGCGTTTTCTCATTTCTATGCAAAAGATCATGTGTGATGTGTGTTTTTAGGCAATCTAAACCATTTTATAGTTTTTAATATTTAACAAAAATTTGCTTTAAAATAAAATGTTTGAAAAACTGAAATTAAACTAAATTAATTGTGTCTAACACTTTAGTAGAGGAAAAAGGAGGAGACATAAAAGTCACTAAAGTCTTCAGAGTCGTTTCTAATGCTGCATTTTCGTCTTCCTCTCAAACATTGAAAACTGAATTACATTTTTGTTCAGTAACTAAAGCTGATAAAATTTCCTACAAAATAATTATATAAATAAAAATAAATATAATAAAAGGAGAAGACATAAATGTCATTAAAGGTTTCAGAGTCGTCTTTAGTCGTCATATTAATAACAATAACATTTGTTAAATATTATTTATATCTAACTCTATAACTCGCTTATGGTTGGTCTTACAAGAAAAATGCAAATAACTATTTTGTAGGAAATTTTATCAGCTTTAATTTTGAAAAAAAGATAAAAATTGATAGGAGTAACTGTTTTCGAGATATAAGCAAAAAACCAATAAGAAAACTGTAACTGTTACTGAACAAAAATGTAATTCAGTTTTCAATGTTTGAGACGAAGACGAAAATGCAGCATTTAAAATCGACTCTGAAGACTTCAGTGACTTATATGCCACCTCCTTTTTCTTCTAATAAAGTATTGGACCTAATAAATTAAGTGTATTTTAAATCACAAAACATTTTCTGTTAAAGCACTTTTTTTCTTAAATATTAATTATTTTCAAACTTATTTCTCGCTTATGGTTAGTCCTACATGAAAAATGCAAATTACTATTTTGTAGGAAATTATATCAGCTTTAATTTTAGTAAAAAGATAAAAATTGATAGGAGTAACTGTTTTCGAGATGTAAGCAAGAGACCAAAAAACTGTTACCTTAATTAAGCGCTTGCATATAAGCAAATTTAGTACTAAAAACTACTCTGAAGACTTTGGTGACTTTTATGTCTTCTCATTTTTCCTCTACTAAAGTGTTTGACCCAATTAATTTAGTTTAATATCGGTTTTTCAAACATTTTATTTTAAAGCAAATTTTTGTTAAAGATTATTTATATCCAACTCTATAACTCGCTTATGGTTGGTCCTACAAAAAAATGCAAATAACTATTTTGTAGGAAATTTTATCAGCTTTAATTTTAAAAGAAAGATAAAAATTAATAGGAGTAACTGTTTTCGAGATATAAGCAAAAAACCAATAAGAAAACTGTAACTGTTACTGAACAAAAATGTAATTCAGTTTTCAATGTTTGAGACGAAGACGAAAATGCAGCATTATTATTATTATTAATGTTATTGTTATTAATATGACGACTAAAGACGACTCTGAAACCTTTAGTGACCTTTATGTCTTCTCCTTTTTCCTCTACTAAAGTGTTAGACACAATTAATTTAGTTTAATTTTAGTTTTTCAAACATTTTATTTTAAAGCAAGTTTTTGTTAAATATTATTTATACCCAACTCTATAACTCGCTTATGGTTGGTCCTACAAGAAAAATGTAAATAACTATTTTGTAGGAAATTTTATCAGCTTTAATTTTGAAAAAAAGATAAAAATTGATAGGAGTAACTGTTTTCGAGATATAAGCAAAAAACCAATAAGAAAACTGAAACTGTTACTGAACAAAAATGTAATTCAGTTTTCAATGTTTGAGACGAAGACGAAAATGCAGCATTATTATTATTATTAATGTTATTGTTATTAATATGACAACTAAAAACGACTCTGAAGACTTTGGTGACTTTTATGTCTTCTCCTTTATCCTATACTAAAGTGTTAGACTCAATTAATTTAGTTTAATTTCGGTTTTTCAAACATTATATTTTAAAGCAAATTTTTGTTAAAGATTATTTATATCCAACTCTATAACTCGCTTATGGTTGGTCTTACAAAAAAAATGCCAATAACTATTTTGTAGGAAATTTTATCAGCTTTGGTTTTTTGGTTTCTTGATTATATCTCGAAAACAGTTACTCCTATCAATTTTTATCTTTTTACTAAAATTAAAGCTGATAAAATTTCCTACAAAATAGTTATTTGCATTTTTCATGTAGGACTAACCATAAGCGAGATATAAGTTTGAAAATAATTATTATTTAAAAAAAAAGTGCTTTAACAGAAAATGTCTTGTGATTTAAAATACACTTAATTTATTGGGTCCAATACTTTATTAGAAGAAAAAGGAGGTGACATAAAGATCACTGACGTCTTCAGAGTCGTTTTTAAATGCTGCACTTTTGTCTTCGTCTTAAACATTGAAAACTGAGTTACATTTTTGTTCAGTAAAAGTTACAGTTTTCTTATTGGTTTTTTGCTTATATCTCGAAAACAGTTACTCCTATCAAATTTTACCTTTCTTTCAAAATTAAAGCCGATACAATTTCCAACAAAATAGTTATTTACATTTTTCTTGTAGGACCAAGCATAAACGAGTTATAGAGTTGGATATAAATAATATTTAACAAAAATTTGCTTTAAAATAAAATGCTTGAAAAACCGGAATTAAACTAAATTAATTGTGTCTAACACTTTAGTAGAGGAAAAAGGAAAAGACATAAAAGTCACTAAATGTTTCAGAGTCGTCTTTAGTCGCCCTATTAATAACAATAACATTAATAATAATAATACTAATATTACTAAATTTGCTTATATGCAAGCGCTTAATTAAGGTAACAGTTTCTTGCTTATATCTCGAAAACAGTTACTCCTATCAATTTTTATCTTTTTACTAAAATTAAAGCTGATAAAATTTCCTACAAAATAGTTATTTGCATTTTTTATGTAGGACTAACCATAAGCGAGATAGAAGTTTGAAAATTATTAATATTTAAAAAAAAAGTGCTTTAACAGAAAATGTCTTGTGATTTAAAATACACTTAATTTATTGGGACCAATACTCTATTAGAAGAAAAAGGAGGTGACATAAAAGTCACTGAAGTCTTCAGAGTCGTTTTTAAATGCTGCATTTTCGTCTTCGTCTCAAACATTGAAAACTGAATTACATTTTTGTTCAGTAACTGTAACAGTTTTCACTTTGGTTTTTTGCTTATATCTCGAAAACAATTACTCCTATCAATTTTTATCTTTCTTTCAAAATTAAAGCTGATAAAATTTCCTACAAAATAGTTATTTGCATTTCTTTTGTAAGACCAACCATAAGCGAGTTATAGAGTTGGATATAAATAATCTTTAACAAAAATTTGCTATAAAATAAAATGTTTGAAAAACCGAAATTAAACTAAATTAATTGGGTCTAACACTTTAGTATAGGAAAAAGGAGAAGACATAAAAGTCACTAAATGTTTCAGAGTCGTCTTTAGTCGTCATATTAATAACAATAACATTAATAATAATAATACTAATAGTACTAAATTTGCTTATATGCAAGCGCTTTATTAAGGTAACAGTTTTTTGGTTTCTTGCTTATATCTCGAAAACAGTTACTCCTATCAATTTTTACCTTTTTTTCAAAATTAAAGCTGATAAAATTTCCTACAAAATAGTTATTTCCATTTTTTTGTAGGACCAACCATAAGCGAGTTATAGAGTTGGATATAAATAATCTTTAACAAAAATTTGCTTTAAAATAAAATGTTTGAAAAACTGATATTAAACTAAATTAATTGGGTCCAACACTTTAGTAGAGGAAAAAGGAGAAGACATAAAAGTCACCAAAGTCTTCAGAGTCGTTTTTAGTCGTCATATTAATAACAATAACATTAATAATAATAATACTAATAGTACTAAATTTGCTTATATGCAAGCGCTTTATTAAGGTAACAGTTTTTTGGTTTCTTGCTTATATCTCGAAAACAGTTACTCCTATCAATTTTTATCTGTTTACTAAAACTAAAGCTGATAAAATTTTCTACAAAATAGTTATTTGCATTTTTCATGTAGGACTAACCATAAGCGAGATATAAGTTTGAAAATAATCAATATTTAAAAAAAAGTGCTTTAACAGAAAATGTCTCGTGATTTAAAATACACTTAATTTATTGGGTCCAATACATTATTAGAAGAAAAAGGAGATGACTTAAAAGTCACAGAAGTCTTCAGAGTCGTTTTTAAATGCTGCATTTTCGTCTTCGTCTCAAACATTGAAAACTGAATTACATTTTTGTTTAGTAACTGTAACAGTTTTCACTTTGGTTTTTTGCTTATATCTCGAAAACAATTATTCCTATCAATTCTTATCTTTCTTTTAAAATTAAAGCTGATAAAATTTCCTACAAAATAGTTATTTGCATTTTTCTTGTAGGACCAACCATAAGCGAGTTATAGAGTTGGATATAAATAATATTTAACAAAAACTTGCTTTAAAATAAAATGTTTGAAAAACTAAAAAATAAAATTTCCTACAAAATAGTAATTTGCATTTTTCATATAGGACTAACCATAAGCGAGATATAAGTTTAAAAATAATTAATATTTAAAAAAAAGTGCTTTAACAGAAAATGTCTTGTGATTTAAAATACACTTAATTTATTGTGTCCAATACTTTATTAGAAGAAAAAGGAGGTGACATAAAAGTCACCAAAGTCTTGAGAGTCGTTCTTAGTCGTCATATCAATAACAATAACATTAATAATAATAATATTAATAGTACTAAATTTGCTTATATGCAAGCGCTTTATTAAGGTAACAGTTTATTGGTTTCTTGTTTATATCTCGAAAACAGTTACTCCTATCAATTTTTATCTTTTTACTAAAATTAAAGCTGATAAAATTTCCTACAAAATAGTTATTTGTATTTTTCTTGTAGGACCAAGCATAAGCGAGTTATAGAGATAGATATAAATAATATTTAACAAAAATTTGCTTTAAAATAAAATGATTGAAATACTGAAATTAAACTAAATTAATTGTGTCTAACACTTTAGTATAGGAAAAAGGAGAAGACATAAAAGTCACCAAAGTCTTCAGAGTCGTTTTTAGTCGTCATATTAATAACAATAACATTAATAATAATAATACTAATAGTACTAAATTTGCTTATATGCAAGCGCTTTATTAAGGTAACAGTTTTTTGGTTTCTTGCTTATATCTCGAAAACAGTTACTCCTATCAATTTTTATCTGTTTACTAAAATTAAAGCTGATAAAAATTCCTACAAAATAGTTATTTGCATTTTTCATGTAGGACTAACCATAAGCGAGATAAAAGTTTGAAAATAATCAATATTTAAAAAAAAGTGCTTTAACAGAAAATGTCATGTGATTTAAAATACACTTAATTTATTGGGTCCAATACATTATTAGAAGAAAAAGGAGGTGACTTAAAAGTCACAGAAGTCTTCAGAGTCGTTTTTGAATGCTGCATTTTCGTCTTCGTCTCAAACATTGAAAACTGAATTACATTTTTGTTTAGTAACTGTAACAGTTTTCACTTTGGTTTTTTGCTTATATCTCGAAAACAATTATTCCTATCAATTTTTATCTTTTTTTCAAAATTAAAGCTGATAAAATTTCCTACAAAATAGTTATTTGCATTTTTCTTGTAGGACCAACCATAAGCGAGTTATAGAGTTGGATATAAATAATATTTAACAAAAACTTGCTTTAAAATAAAATGTTTGAAAAACTAAAAAATAAAATTTCCTACAAAATAGTAATTTGCATTTTTCATATAGGACTAACCATAAGCGAGATATAAGTTTAAAAATAATTAATATTTACAAAAAAAGTGCTTTAACAGAAAATGTCTTGTGATTTAAAATACACTTAATTTATTGGGTCCAATACTTTATTAGAAGAAAAAGGAGGTGACATAAAAGTCACCAAAGTCTTGAGAGTCGTTCTTAGTCGTCATATCAATAACAATAACATTAATAATAATAATACTAATAGTACTAAATTTGCTTATATGCAAGCGCTTTATTAAGGTAACAGTTTTTTGGTTTCTTGCTTATATCTCGAAAACAGTTACTCCTATCAATTTTTATCTGTTTACTAAAGTTAAAGCTGATAAAATTTCCTACAAAATAGTTATTTGCATTTTTCATGTAGGACTAACCATAAGCGAGATAAAAGTTTGAAAATAATCAATATTTAAAAAAAAGTGCTTTAACAGAAAATGTCATGTGATTTAAAATACACTTAATTTATTGGGTCCAATACATTATTAGAAGAAAAAGGAGGTGACTTAAAAGTCACTGAAATCTTCAGAGTCGTTTTTAAATGCTGCATTTTCGTCTTCGTCTCAAACATTGAAAACTGAATTACATTTTTGTTCAGTAACTGTAACAGTTTTTACTTTGGTTTTTTGCTTATATCTCGAAAACAATTACTCCTATCAATTTTTGTCTTTTTTTCAAAATCAAAGCTGATAAAATTTCCTACAAAATAGTTATTGGCATTTTTTTTGTAGGACCAACCATAAGCGAGTTATAGAGTTGGATATAAATAATCTTTAACAAAAATTTGCTTTAAAATAAAATGTTTGAAATACTGAAATTAAACTAAATTAATTGTGTCTAACACTTTAGTATAGGAAAAAGGAGAAGACATAAAAGTCACCAAAGTCTTCAGAGTCGTTTTTAGTCGTCATATTAATAACAATAACATTAATAATAATAATACTAATAGTACTAAATTTGCTTATATGCAAGCGCTTTATTAAAGTAACAGTTTTTTGGTTTCTTGCTTATATCTCGAAAACAGTTACTCCTATCAATTTTTATCTGTTTACTAAAATTAAAGCTGATAAAATTTTTTACAAAATAGTTATTTGCATTTTTCATGTAGGACTAACCTTAAGCGAGATATAAGTTTGAAAATAATCAATATTTAAAAAAAAAGTGCTTTAACAGAAAATGTCTTGTGATTTAAAATACACTTAATTTATTGGGTCCAATACATTATTAGAAGAAAAAGGAGGTGACTTAAAAGTCACAGAAGTCTTCAGAGTCGTTTTTAAATGCTGCATTTTCGTCTTCGTCTCAAACATTGAAAACTGAATTACATTTTTGTTTAGTAACTGTAACAGTTTTCACTTTGGTTTTTTGCTTATATCTCGAAAACAATTATTCCTATCAATTTTTATCTTTCTTTCAAAATTAAAGCTGATAAAATTTCCTACAAAATAGTTATTTGCATTTTTCATGTAGGACTAACCATAAGCGAGATATAAGTTTGAAAATAATTAATATTAAAAAAAAGTGCTTTAACAGAAAATGTCTTGTGATTTAAAATACACTTAATTTAATGGGTCCAATACTTTATTAGAAGAAACAGGAGGTGACATAAAAGTCACTGAAGTCTTCAGAGTCGATTTTAAATGCTGCATTTTCGTCTTTGTCTCAAACATTGAATACTGAATTACATTTTTGTTTAGTAACAGTTACAGTTTTCTTATTGGTTTTTTGCTTATATCTCGAAAACAGTTACTCCTATCAATTTTTATCTTTCTTTCAAAATCAAAGCTGATAAAATTTCCTACAAAATAGTTATTGGCATTTTTTTTGTAGGACCAACCATAAGCGAGTTATAGAGTTGGATATAAATAATCTTTAACAAAAATTTGCTTTAAAATAAAATGTTTGAAAAACCGAAATTAAACTAAATTAATTAAGACTAACACTTTAGTTGAGGAAAAAGGAGAAGACATAAAAGTCACCAAAGTTTTGAGAGTTGTTTTTAGTCGTCATATTAATAACAATAACATTAATAATAATAATACTAATAATACTAAATTTGCTTATATGCAAGCGCTTTATTAAGGTAACAGTTTATTGGTTTCTTGTTTATATCTCGAAAACAGTTACTCCTATCAATTTTTATCTTTTTACTAAAATTAAAGCTGATAAAATTTCCTACAAAATAGTTATTTGTATTTTTCTTGTAGGACCAAGCATAAGCGAGTTATAGAGATAGATATAAATAATATTTAACAAAAATTTGCTTTAAAATAAAATGTTTGAAATACTGAAATTAAACTAAATTAATTGTGTCTAACACTTTAGTATAGGAAAAAGGAGAAGACATAAAAGTCACCAAAGTCTTCAGAGTCGTTTTTAGTCGTCATATTAATAACAATAACATTAATAATAATAATACTAATAGTACTAAATTTGCTTTTATGCAAGCGCTTTATTAAGGTAACAGTTTTTTGGTTTCTTGCTTATATCTCGAAAACAGTTACTCCTATCAATTTTTATCTGTTTACTAAAACTAAAGCTGATAAAATTTTCTACAAAATAGTTATTTGCATTTTTCATGTAGGACTAACCATAAGCGAGATATAAGTTTGAAAATAATCAATATTTAAAAAAAAGTGCTTTAACAGAAAATGTCTTGTGATTTAAAATACACTTAATTTATTGGGTCCAATACATTATTAGAAGAAAAAGGAGGTGACTTAAAAGTCACAAAAGTCTTCAGAGTCGTTTTTAAATGCTGCATTTTCGTCTTCGTCTCAAACATTGAAAACTGAATTACATTTTTGTTTAGTAACTGTAACAGTTTTCACTTTGGTTTTTTGCTTATATCTCGAAAACAATTATTCCTATCAATTTTTATCTTTCTTTTAAAATTAAAGCTGATAAAATTTCCTACAAAATAGTTATTTGCATTTTTCATGTAGGACTAACCATAAGCGAGATATAAGTTTGAAAATAATCAATATTTAAAAAAAAGTGCTTTAACAGAAAATGTCATGTGATTTAAAATACACTTAATTTATTGGGTCCAATACATTATTAGAAGAAAAAGGAGGTGACTTAAAAGTCACAGAAGTCTTCAGAGTCGTTTTTAAATGCTGCATTTTCGTCTTCGTCTCAAACGTTGAAAACTGAATTACATTTTTGTTTAGTAACTGTAACAGTTTTCACTTTGGTTTTTTGCTTATATCTCGAAAACAATTATTCCTATCAATTTTTATCTTTCTTTCAAAATTAAAGCTGATAAAATTTCCTACAAAATAGTTATTTGCATTTTTCTTGAAGGACCAACCATAAGCGAGTTATAGAGTTGGATATAAATAATATTTAACAAAAACTTGCTTTAAAATAAAATGTTTGAAAAACTAAAAAATAAAATTTCCTACAAAATAGTAATTTGCATTTATCATATAGGACTAACCATAAGCGAGATATAAGTTTAAAAATAATTAATATTTAAAAAAAAAGTGCTTTAACAGAAAATGTCTTGTGATTTAAAATACACTTAATTTATTGGGTCCAATACTTTATTAGAAGAAAAAGGAGGTGACATAAAAGTCACCAAAGTCTTGAGAGTCGTTCTTAGTCGTCATATCAATAACAATAACATTAATAATAATAATACTAATAGTACTAAATTTGCTTATATGCAAGCGCTTAATTAAGGTAACAGTTTCTTGCTTATATCTCGAAAACTTACATTTTTGTTCAGTAACTGTAACAGTTTTTACTTTGGTTTTTTGCTTATATTTCGAAAACAATTACTCCTATCAATTTTTATCTTTCTTTTAAAATTAAAGCTGATAAAATTTCCTACAAAATAGTTATTTGCATTTCTTTTGTAAGACCAACCATAAGCGAGTTATAGAGTTGGATATAAATAATCTTTAACAAAAATTTGCTTTAAAATATAATGTTTGAAAAACCGAAATTAAACTAAATTAATTGAGTCTAACACTTTAGTATAGGAAAAAGGAGAAGACATAAAAATCACCAAAGTCTTCAGAGTCGTTTTTAGTCGTCATATTAATAACAATAACATCAATAATAATAATAATGCTGCATTTTCGTCTTCGTCTCAAACATTGAAAACTGAATTACATTTTTGTTCAGTAACAGTTACAGTTTTCTTATTGGTTTTTTGCTTATATCTCGAAAACAGTTACTCCTAACAATTTTTATCTTTCTTTCAAAATTAAAGCTGATAAAATTTCCTACAAAATAGTTATTTGCATTTTTCTTGTAGGACCAACCATAAGCGAGTTATAGAGTTGGGTATAAATAATATTTAACAAAAACTTGCTTTAAAATAAAATGTTTGAAAAACTAAAATTAAACTAAATTAATTGTGTCTAACACTTTAGTAGAGGAAAAAGGAGAAGAGATAAAGGTCACTAAAGGTTTCAGAGTCGTCTTTAGTCGTCATATTAATAACAATAACATTAATAAAAATACTAATAGTACTAAATTTGCTTACATGCAAACGCTTAATTAAGGTAACAGTTTTTTGTTTTCTTGCTTATATCTGGAAAACAGTTACTTATATCAATTTTTATCTTTTTACTAAAATTAAAGCTGATAAAATTTTCTACAAAATAGTTATTTGCATTTTTCATGTAAGACTAAGCATAAGCGAGATATAAGTTTAAAAATGATTAATATTTAAAAAAAAAGTGCTTTAACAGAAAATGTCTTGTGATTTAAAATACACTTAATTTATTGGGTCCAATACTATATTAGAAGAAAAAGGAGGTGACATAAAAGTCGCTGAAGTCTTCAGAGTCGTTTTTAAATGCTGCATTTTCGTCTTCGTCTCAAACATTGAAAACTGAATTACATTTTTGTTCAGTAACTGTAACAGTTTTTACTTTGGTTTTTTGCTTATATCTCGAAAACAATTACTCCTATCAATTTTTATGTTTCTTTCAAAATTAAAGCTGATAAAATTTCCTACAAAATAGTTATTTGCATTTTTCATGTTGGACTAACCATAAGCGAGATATAAGTTTGAAAATAATTAATATTTAAAAAAAAAGTGCTTTAACAGAAAATGTCTTGTGATTTAAAATACACTTAATTTAATGGGTCCAATACTTTATTAGAAGAAAAAGGAGGTGACATAAAAGTCACTGAAGTCTTCAGAGTCGTTTTTAAATGCTGCATTTTCGTCTTCGTCTCAAACATTGAAAACTGAATTACATTTTTGTTCAGTAACTGTAACAGTTTTTACTTTGGTTTTTTGCTTATATCTCGAAAACAATTACTCCTATCAATTTTTGTCTTTCTTTCAAAATCAAAGCTGATAAAATTTCCTACAAAATAGTTATTGGCATTTTTTTTGTAGGACCAACCACAAGCGAGTTATAGAGTTGGATATAAATAATCTTTAACAAAAATTTGCTTTAAAATAAAATGTTTGAAAAACCGAAATTAAACTAAATTAATTAAGACTAACACTTTAGTTGAGGAAAAAGGAGAAGACATAAAAGCCACCAAAGTTTTGAGAGTCGTTTTTAGTCGTCATATTAATAACAATAACATTAATAATAATAATACTAATAGTACTAAATTTGCTTATATGCAAGCGCTTTATTAAGGTAACAGTTTTTTGGTTTCTTGCTTATATCTCGAAAACAGTTACTCCTATCAATTTTTATCTTTTTACTAAAATTAAAGCTGATAAAATTTCCTACAAAATAGTTATTTGTATTTTTCTTGTAGGACCAAGCATAAGTGAGTTATAGAGATAGATATAAATAATATTTAACAAAAATTTGCTTTAAAATAAAATGTTTGAAATACTGAAATTAAACTAAATAAATTGTGTCTAACACTTTAGTATAGGAAAAAGGAGAAGACATAAAAGTCACCAAAGTCTTCAGAATCGTTTTTAGTCGTCATATTAATAACAATAACATTAATAATAATAATACTAATAGTACTAAATTTGCTTATATGCAAGCGCTTTATTAAGGTAACAGTTTTTTGGTTTCTTGCTTATATCTCGAAAACAGTTACACCTATCAAATTTTATCTTTCTTTCAAAATTAAAGCTGATAAAATTTCCAACAAAGTAATTATTTGCATTTTTCTTAACATTTCCTACAAAATAGTTATTTGCATTTTTTTGTAGGACCAACCATAAGCGAGTTATAGAGTTGGATATAAATAATCGTTAACAAAAATTTTTTTTAAAATAAAATGTTTAAAAAACTAAAATTAAACCAAATTAATTGTGTCTAACACTTTAGTAGAGGAAAAAGGAGAAGACATAAAGGTCACTAAAGTCTTCAGAGTCGTTTTTAGTCGTCATATTAATAACAATAACATTAATAATAATAATACTAATAGTACTAAATTTGCTTATATGCAAGCGCTTAATTAATGTAACAGTTTTTTGGTTTCTAGCTTATATCTCGAAAACAGTTACACCTATCAACTTTTATCTTTTTTTCAAAATTAAAGCTGATAAAATTTCCAACAAAGTAATTATTTGCATTTTTCTTGTAGGACCAAGCATAAGCGAGTTATAGAGATGAATATAAATAATATCTAACAAAAATTTGCTTTAAAATAAAATGTTTGGAAAACTGAAATTAAACTAAATTAATTGTGTCTAACACTTTAGTGGAGGAAAAAGGAGAAGACATAAAAGTCTTTAAAGGTTTCAGAATCGTCTTTAGTCGTCATATTAATAACAATAACATTAATAAACTAATAGTACTAAATTTGCTTATATGCAAACGCTGCATTAAGGTAATAGTTTTTTGGTTTCTTGCTTATATCTCGAAAACAGTTACTCCTATCAATTTTTAACTTTTCACCAAAATTAAAGATGATAGAATTTCCTGCAAAATAGTTATTTGCATTTTTCATGTAGAACAAACCATAAGCGAGATATAAGTTTGAAAATAATTATTAATTAAAAAAAAAATGTGTTTTAACAGAAAATGTCTTGTGATTTAAAATACACTTAATTTATTGGGTCCAATACTTAATTAGAAGAAAAAGGAGGTGCAAATAACTATTTTGTTGGAAATTTTATTAGCTTTAATTGTGAAAGAAAGATAAAATTTGATAGGAGTAACTGTTTTCGAGATATAAGCAAAAAACCAATAAGAAAACTGTAACTGTAACTGAACAAAAATGTAATTCAGTTTTCAATGTTTGAGACGAAGACAAAAATGCAGCATTTAAAAACGACTCTGAAAACTTCAATGACTTTTATGTCACCTCCTTTTTCTTCTAATAAAGTATTGGACCCAATAAATTAAGTGTATTATAAATCACAGGACATTTTCTGTTAAAACACTTTTTTTTAATTATTAATTACTTTCAAACTTATATCTCGCTTATGGTTAGTTTTACATGAAAAATGCAAATAACTATTTTGTAGGAAATTTTATCACCTTTAATTTTGGTGAAAAAGTAAAAATTGATAGGAGTAACTGTTTTCGAGATATAAGCAAAAAACGAAAAAACTGTTACTTTAATTAAGCGCTTGCATATAAGCAAATTTAGTACTACTAGTATTGTTATTATAAATGTTATTGTTATTAATATGACGACTAAAGACAACTCTAAGACTTTAGTGACTTTTATGTCTCCTCCTTTTTCCTCTACTAAAGTGTTAGACACAATTAATTTAGTTTAATTTCAGTTTTTCAAACATTTTATTTTAAAGCAAATTTTTGTTAAATATTAAAAACTATAAAATGGCTTAGATTGCCTAAAAACACACATCACACATGATCTTTTGCATAGAAATGAGAAAACGCTCAGATAACACAAAATAAGCATCATTTTTGCTTAGAAAAACTAAGCTTTAATTTAGAAAGAAAAATATTATTATAAGTATTATTATCATTATTATTATTATCATTATTATTATTTCTTTTATTACTATTATTATTATTATTATTATTATTATTATTATTAACTTTTGTATAGTAAATGTTTTTATACCAGTTTTAAAATGAGTTATTAATTTTAGACAATTTCTTTCCTAAAAACACTCATATAACACACAAAATAAGCTTCATTTTTGCTTAGAAAACTAAGCTTACTTTTATTACTATTATTATTATTTTAATTATTATTATTATTATTATTGTTATTATTATTATTATTATTATTATTATTATTATTATTATTATTATTATTATTATTATTATTATTATTATTATTATTATTATTATTATTATTATTATTATTATTATTATTATTATTATTAAAAACCGATTATAACTTTTGTATAGTATTGTTTTTATACCAGTTTTAAAATGAGTGATTAATTTTAGCCAATTTCTTGCCTAAAAACTATAAAATGGCTTAGATTGCCTAAAAACACAGATCACACATGATCTTTTGCATAGAAATGAGAAAACGCTCATATAACACAAAATAAAATTCATTTTTGCTTAGAAAACTAAGCGTACTTTTATTACTACTATTATTATTATTTTTATTATTATTATTATTATTATTATTATTATTATTACTATTATTATTATTATTATTAATATTATTATTATTAAAAACCGATTATAACTTTTGTATAGTAAATGTTTTTATACCAGTTTTAAAATGAGTTATTAATTTTAGACAATTTCTTGCCTAAAAACACAGATCACAGATGATTTCTTGCATAGAAATGAGAAAACGCTCATATAACACAAAAAGAGCTTCATGTTTGCTTAGAAAACTAAGCTTACTTTTATTACTATTATTATTTTTATTATTATTATTATTATTATTACTATTATTAGTATTATTTTTTTATTATTATTATTATTATTATTATTATTATTATTATTATTATTATTATTATCATTATTATTATTATTATTATTATTAAAAACTTATATTAAACAGACAGAAAACGTCGTATTCTGACACAAAAAAACGAATTACGTTATAGACTTGACGAGAACGGCGTATCTCGGACTCTTATAGGACTCTTAAAGGGTCAAAAAGTATCAGTTTGGATTAACATAAATTATTTTTGTTGACTCTCAGTCTGAATTGTTCATCAGTTTAAACAAAAACGGCTTATTTTAGACGATCTTTTGCTTTGAACAAGAAAACTTACATCGAACAGACTAAAAACGTATTAATCTGGCATAAAAGAGCAATTTATGTATCACTTTAGATAAAGGCAGCTAATCCTATTCGTTTCATTGCTTAAAATAGACAAAATTGTTAATAAATCTAACAAAAACGCTGTATTCTAGCACAAAATACTAATTACATTATAGTAACGACGAGAATAGCTTATTTGGAATGATTCTATGCTTCCAAACGAGTAAATTTTTATTAAACAGATGCCAAACATCATGTTTTGTCCTATAAAGACATTTTATATTGCAGTTTGTATTAAAACAAAATATTTTCGTTGATTTTTTGTTAGAAGCAGCAAACCTAACATTAAAGAATCTGAAAACTTTGTATTCGGACACAAACCACCGAATTTTGTATCAGTTTAGACAAAAACGGTTGATTTTCGACAATATTTTGCTTTGAACAAGAAAATTTATATCAAACTGACTAAAAACGTCTTATTTTAGCACAAAACAAAAGATTTGCGTTATAGTCTTGAAGCTGATTCATGACACAGTTTGGATAAAAACCAATTATTTTTGTTAATTCATTGTTACAAACAAGAAACCTTACATCAAAGAAACTGAAAACCCCTTATTCAGGCACAGAAATTCGAATTACGTTTCAGTCTGGACAAAAGCTGCTTATTTTAGACGATCCTTTGTTTTGAACACGAAAACTTACATTAAAAAGATTAAAAACGTCTTATTCTGGCTGAAAACTGCAAATTATATATTACTCTAGATAAAAGCAATTTATCCTGATTACTCCTTTACTTAGAATAGAGTAAACTTGTATAAAATTTAATGAAAACTTTAAATTTAGTCTCAAAAAAATAATTTACGTCATAGTTTTGACCAGCACTGTTTATTTCAAACGAATTTATGATTCGAAACTAATGAACTTTTATGGGGCAGATGCAAAACCACATATTACCATATAAAGCGTTGTTTTAAAGCAAAGTATTACCTTTTGCAACAAGAAATTTCACGTCAAAGAAACTGAAAACTTCGTATCCATGCATAAATATCGAATTACGTATCAGTTTAAGCAAATACAGCTTATTTTAAACGATTCCTTGCTATAAACAAGAAAAATTTTATCAAGCATATTGAAAACGTCTTATTCTCGAAAATAAGAGCAAATTATGTATCAGTTTTAACAAAAGCGGATTACTCTGTTTGATTCTATGCTTAGAGTAGAGTAAACTACTATAAAACGTAATTAAAACTCTATATTCAAGCTCAAAAGAACAAATTACGTTATAGTTTTGGCAAAAAAAAATATTTCGGACGATTACATACTTCGAAGTAAGCAAACTTTAATTGAACAAGTGCAAAAGCTAATACTTTGCTTTAAAATAACGATTTATGTGGTAATATGGTATTTTGCATCTGTCCTATAAAAGTTTACTCGTTTCGCTCCATTGAATCATTCGAAATAAATTATTTTAACACAACAACAGCGAAAATAATTTGTTTTTGTTTAAACTGTTACATAAGTCGCTTTTATAAAACGAACTAAGACGTTTGGCATTTGTTTAGTGAAAGTTTTCTCGTTTGGGGGCATAAAATCGTTTGAAATTAACAGTTCTGATCAAAACTATAACGTAAATTATTTCTTTGAGACAAAATTTAAAGTTTTCATTAAGTTTTATACAAGTTTGCTCTATTCTAAGCAAAGGAGTAATCAGGATAAACTGCTTTTATCCAAAGTAATACATAATTTGCAGTTTTGAGCCAGAATAAGACGTTTTTAATCTTTTTAATGTAAGTTTTCGTCTTCAAAAGAAAGAATCGTCTAAAATAAGCAATTTGTGTCTAGACTGAAACGTAATTTGATTTTCTGGGCCTGAATAAGAGGTTTTCAGTTTCTTTGATGTAAGGTTTCTTGTTTGTAACAATGAATAAACGAAAATCATTGGTTTTAATCCAAACTGTGACATAAATCGTTTTTTAAAGGCGAAATCAGACGTTTTGCCTCTGTTCAGTGAAAGTATACTGGTTTCAAAGCATAGAATCGTTTGAAATTAACAGTTCTCGTCAAGACTATAACGCAAATCTTTAAAGTGATACAAAGAAATAATTTACGTTATAGTTTTGACCAGAACTGATAATTTCAAACGATTTTATGCCCCCAAACGAGAAAACTTTCAATAAACAGATGCCAAACGTCTTAGTTCGTTTTATAAAAGCGATTTATGTTACAGTTTAAACAAAAACAAATTATTTTCGTTGTTGTTGTGTCAAAATAATTTCTTTCGAATGATTCAATGGAGCGAAACGAGTAAACTTTTATAGGACAGATGCAAAATACCATATTACCACATAAATCGTTATTTTAAAGCAAAGTATTAGCTTTTGCACTTGTTCAATTAAAGTTTGCTTACTTCGAAGTATGTAATCGTCCGAAATATTTTTTTTTGTCAAAACTATAACGTAATTTGTTCTTTTGAGCTTGACTATAGAGTTTTCATTACGTTTTATAGTAGTTTACTCTACTCTAAGCATAGAATCAAATAGAGTAATCCGCTTTTGTCAAAACTGATACATAATTTGCTCTTATTTTCGAGAATAAGACGTTTTCAGTATACTTGATAAAATTTTTCTTGTTTATAGCAATGAATCGTTTAAAATAAGCTGTATTTGCCTAAACTGATACGTAATTCGATATTTATGCATGGATACGAAGTTTTCAGTTTCTTTGACGTGAAATTTCTTGTTGCAAAAGGTAATACTTTGCTTTAAAACAACGCTTTATATGGTAATATGTGGTTTTGCATCTGCCCCATAAAAGTTCATTAGTTTCGAATGATAAATTCGTTTGAAATAAACAGTGCTGGTCAAAACTATAATGTAAATTATTTCTTTGAGACGAAATTTAAAGTTTTCATTAAGTTTTATACAAGTTTACTCTATTCTAAGTAAAGGAGTAATCAGGATAAATTGCTTTTATCTAGAGTAATATATAATTTGCAGTTTTCAACCAGAATAAGACGTTTTTAATCTTTTTAATGTAAGTTTTCGTGTTCAAAACAAAGGATCGTCTAAAATAAGCAGCTTTTGTCCAGACTGAAACGTAATTCGAGTTTCTGTGCCTGAATAAGGGGTTTTCAGTTTCTTTGATGTAAGGTTTCTTGTTTGTAACAATAAATTAACAATAATAATTGGTTTTTATCCAAACTGTGTCATGAATCAGCTTCAAGACTATAACGCAAATCTTTTGTTTTGTGCTAAAATAAGACGTTTTTAGTCAGTTTGATATAAATTTTCTTGTTCAAAGCAAAATATTGTCGAAAATCAACCGTTTTTGTCTAAACTGATAAAAAATTCGGTGGTTTGTGTCCGAATACAAAGTTTTCAGATTCTTTAATGTTAGGTTTGCTGCTTCTAACAAAGAATCAACGAAAATATTTTGTTTTAATACAAACTGCAATATAAAATGTCTTTATAGGACAAAACATGATGTTTGGCATCTGTTTAATAAAAATTTACTCGTTTGGAAGCATAGAATCATTCCAAATAAGCTATTCTCGTCGAAACTATAATGTAATTAGTATTTTGTGCTAGAATACAGCGTTTTTGTTAGATTTATTAACAATTTTGTCTATTTTAAGCAATGAAACGAACAGGATTAGCTGCCTTTATCTAAAGTGATACATAAATTGCTCTTTTATGCCAGATTAATACGTTTTTAGTCTGTTCGATGTAAGTTTTCTTGTTCAAAGCAAAAGATCGTCTAAAATAAGCCGTTTTTGTTTGAACTGATGAACAATTCAGACTGAGAGTCAACAAAAATAATTTATGTTAATCCAAACTGATACTTTTTGACCCTATAAGAGTCCTATAAGAGTCCGAGATACGCCGTTCTCGTCAAGTCTATAACGTAATTCGTTTTTTTGTGTCAGAATACGACGTTTTCTGTCTGTTTAATATAAGTTTTTAATAATAATAATAATAATAATGATAATAATAATAATAATAATAATAATAATAATATTAATAATAATAATAAAAATAATAATACTAATAATAGTAATAATAATAATAATAATAATAATAAAAATAATAATAGTAATAAAAGTAAGCTTAGTTTTCTAAGCAAACATGAAGCTCTTTTTGTGTTATATGAGCGTTTTCTCATTTCTATGCAAGAAATCATCTGTGATCTGTGTTTTTAGGCAAGAAATTGTCTAAAATTAATAACTCATTTTAAAACTGGTATAAAAACATTTACTATACAAAAGTTAATAATAATAATAATAATAATAGTAATAAAAAAAAAAAAATAATAATAATAATAATAATAATAATAATGATTATAATACTTATAATAATGAATTTCTTTCTAAATTAAAGCTTAGTTTTTCTAAGCAAAAATGATGCTTATTTTGTGTTATCTGAGCGTTTTCTCATTTCTATGCAAGAGATCATCTGTGATCTGTGTTTTTAGGCAAGAAATTGTCTAAATTAATATAACTCATTTTAAAACTGGTATAAAAACATTTACTATACAAAAGTTATAATCGGTTTTTAATAATAATAATATTAATAATAATAATAATAATAATAGTAATAATATTAATAATAATAATAATAAGAAAAATAATAATAATAGTAGTAATAAAAGTAAGCTTAGTTTTCTAAGCAAAAATGAAGTTTATTTTGTGTTATATGTGCGTTTTCTCATTTCTATGCAAAAGATCATGTGTGATCAGTGTCTTTAGGCAATCTTAGCCATTTTATAGTTTTTAGGCAAGAAATTGGCTAAAATTAATCACTCATTTTAAAACTGGTATAAAAACATTTACTATACAAAAGTTATAATCGGTTTTTAATAATAATAATATTAATAATAATAATAATAATAGTAATAATAATAATAATAATAATAATAAAAATAATAATAATAGTAGTAATAAAAGTAAGCTTAGTTTTCTAAGCAAAAATGAAGTTTATTTTGTGCTATATGAGCGTTTTCTCATTTCTATGCAAAAGATCATGTGTGATCTGTGTTTTTAGGCAATCTATGCCATTTTATAGTTTTTAGGCAAGAAATTGGCTAAAATTAATCACTCATTTTAAAACTGGTATAAAAACATTTACTATACAAAAGTTAATAATAATAATAATAATAATAATAGTAATAAAAAAATAATAATAATAATAATAATAATAATAATAATGATTATAATACTTATAATAATGAATTTCTTTCTAAATTAAAGCTTAGTTTTTCTAAGCAAAAATGATGCTTATTTTGTGTTATCTGAGCGTTTTCTCATTTCTATGCAAGAGATCATCTGTGATCTGTGTTTTTAGGCAAGAAATTGTCTAAATTAATATCTCATTTTAAAACTGGTATAAAAACATTTACTATACAAAAGTTATAATCGGTTTTTAATAATAATAATATTAATAATAATAATAATAATAGTAATAATAATAATAATAATAATAATAAGAAGAAAAATAATAATAATAGTAGTAATAAAAGTAAGCTTAGTTTTCTAAGCAAAAATGAAGTTTATTTTGTGTTATATGAGCGTTTTCTCATTTCTATGCAAAAGATCATGTGTGATCAGTGTCTTTAGGCAATCTTAGCCATTTTATAGTTTTTAGGCAAGAAATTGGCTAAAATTAATCACTCATTTTAAAACTGGTATAAAAACATTTACTATACAAAAGTTATAATCGGTTTTTAATAATAATAATATTATTAATAATAATAATAGTAATAATAATAATAATAATAATAATAATAATAATAATAATAATAATAGTAGTAATAAAAGTAAGCTTAGTTTTCTAAGCAAAAATGAAGTTTATTTTGTGTTATATGAGCGTTTTCTCATTTCTATGCAAAAGATCATGTGTGATCTGTGTTTTTAGGCAATCTAAGCCATTTTATAGTTTTTAGGCAAGAAATTGGCTAAAATTAATCACTCATTTTAAAACTGGTATAAAAACAATACTATACAAAAGTTATAATCGGTTTTTAATAATAATAATAATAATAATAATAATAATAATAATAATAATAATAATAATAATAATAATAATAATAATAATAATAACAATCTTCTAATAATGTATTGGACCCAATAAATTAAGTGTATTTTAAATCACATGACATTTTCTGTTAAAGCACTTTTTTTTAAATATTGATTATTTTCAAACTTATATCTCGCTTATGGTTAGTCCTACATGAAAAATGCAAATAACTATTTTGTAGGAAATTTTATCAGCTTTAATTTTAGTAAACAGATAAAAATTGATAGGAGTAACTGTTTTCGAGATATAAGCAAGAAACCAATAAACTGTTACCTTAATAAAGCGCTTGCATATAAGCAAATTTAGTACTATTAGTATTATTATTATTAATGTTATTGTTATTGATATGACGACTAAGAACGACTCTCAAGACTTTGGTGACTTTTATGTCACCTCCTTTTTCTTCTAATAAAGTATTGGACCCAATAAATTAAGTGTATTTTAAATCACAAGACATTTTCTGTTAAAGCACTTTTTTTGTAAATATTAATTATTTTTAAACTTATATCTCGCTTATGGTTAGTCCTATATGAAAAATGCAAATTACTATTTTGTAGGAAATTTTATTTTTTAGTTTTTCAAACATTTTATTTTAAAGCAAGTTTTTTTTAAAGATTATTTATATCCAACTCTATAACTCGCTTATGGTTGGTCCTACAAAAAAAATGCCAATAACTATTTTGTAGGAAATTTTATCAGCTTTGATTTTGAAAGAAAGATAAAAATTGATAGGAGTAACTGTTTTCGAGATATAAGCAAAAAACCAATAAGAAAACTGTAACTGTTACTAAACAAAAATGTAATTCAGTTTTCAATGTTTGAGACGAAGACGAAAATGCAGCATTTAAAAACGACTCTGAAGACTTCTGTGACTTTTAAGTCACCTCCTTTTTCTTCTAATAATGTATTGGACCCAATAAATTAAGTGTATTTTAAATCACAAGACATTTTCTGTTAAAGCACTTTTTTTTTAAATATTGATTATTTTTAAACTTATATCTCGCTTAAGGTTAGTCCTACATGAAAAATGCAAATAACTATTTTGTAAGAAATTTTATCAGCTTTAATTTTAGTAAACAAATAAAAATTGATAGGAGTAACTGTTTTCGAGATATAAGCAAGAAACCAAAAAACTGTTACCTTAATAAAGCGCTTGCATATAAGCAAATTTAGTACTATTAGTATTATTATTATTAATGTTATTGTTATTAATATGACGACTAAAAACGACTCTGAAGACTTTGGTGACTTTTATGTCTTCTCCTTTTTCCTATACTAAAGTGTTAGACACATTTAATTTAGTTTAATTTCAGTATTTCAAACATTTTATTTTAAAGCAAATTTTTGTTAAAGATTATTTATATCCAACTCTATAACTCGCTTATGGTTGGTCCTACAAAAAAAATGCCAATAACTATTTTGTAGGAAATTTTATCAGCTTTGATTTTGAAAAAAAGACAAAAATTGATAGGAGTAATTGTTTTCGAGATATAAACAAAAAACCAAAGTAAAAACTGTTACAGTTACTGAACAAAAATGTAATTCAGTTTTCAATGTTTGAGACGAAGACGAAAATGCAGCATTTAAAAACGACTCTGAAGACTTCAGTGACTTTTATGTCACCTCCTTTTTCTTCTAATAAAGTATTGGACCCATTAAATTAAGTGTATTATAAATCACAAGACATTTTCTGTTAAAGCACTTTTTTTTTAAATATTAATTATTTTCAAACTTATATCTCGCTTATGGTTAGTCCTACATGAAAAATGCAAATAACTATTTTGTAGGAAATTTTATCAGCTTTAATTTTGAAAGAGAGATAAAAATTGATAGGAGTAATTGTTTTCGAGATATAAGCAAAAAACCAAAGTAAAAACTGTTACAGTTACTGAACAAAAATGTAATTCAGTTTTCAATGTTTGAGACGAAGACGAAAATGCAGCATTTAAAAACGACTCTGAAGACTTCAGCGACTTTTATGTCACCTCCTTTTTCTTCTAATAAAGTATTGGACCCAATAAATTAAGTGTATTTTAAATCACAAGACATTTTCTGTTAAAGCACTTTTTTTTTAAATATTGATTATTTTCAAACTTATATCTCGCTTATGGTTAGTCCTACATGAAAAATGCAAATAACTATTTTGTAAGAAATTTTATCAGCTTTAATTTTAGTAAACATATAAAAATTGATAGGAGTAACTGTTTTCGAGATATAAGCAAGAAACCAAAAAACAGTTACCTTAATAAAGCGCTTGCATATAAGCAAATTTAGTACTATTAGTATTATTATAATTAATGTTATTGTTATTAATATGACGACTAAAAACGACTCTGAAGACTTTGGTGACTTTTATGTCTTCTCCTTTTTCCTATACTAAAGTGTTAGACACAATTTATTTAGTTTAATTTCAGTATTTCAAACATTTTATTTTAAAGCAAATTTTTGTTAAATATTATTTATATCTATCTCTATAACTCACTTATGCTTGGTCCTACAAGAAAAATACAAATAACTATTTTGTAGGAAATTTTATCAGCTTTAATTTTAGTAAAAAGATAAAAATTGATAGGAGTAACTGTTTTCGAGATATAAGCAAGAAACCAAAAAACTGTTACCTTAATAAAGCGCTTGCATATAAGCAAATTTAGTACTATTAGTATTATTATTATTATTAATGTTATTGTTATTAATATGACGACTAAAAACGACTCTCAAAACTTTGGTGACTTTTATGTCTTCTCCTTTTTCCTCAACTAAAGTGTTAGTCTTAATTAATTTAGTTTAATTTCGGTTTTTCAAACATTTTATTTTAAAGCAAATTTTTGTTAAAGATTATTTATATCCAACTCTATAACTCGCTTATGGTTGGTCCTACAAAAAAAATTCCATTAACTATTTTGTAGGAAATTTTATCAGCTTTGATTTTGAAAGAAAGACAAAAATTGATAGGAGTAATTGTTTTCGAGATATAAGCAAAAAACCAAAGTGAAAACTGTTACAGTTACTAAACAAAAATTTAATTCAGTTTTCAACGTTTGAGACGAAGACGAAAATGCAGCATTTAAAAACGACTCTGAAGACTTCTGTGACTTTTAAGTCGCCTCCTTTTTCTTCTAATAATGTATTGGACCCAATAAATTAAGTGTATTTTAAATCACATGACATTTTCTGTTAAAGCACTTTTTTTTAAATATTGATTATTTTCAAACTTATATCTCGCTTATGGTTAGTCCTACATGAAAAATGCAAATAACTATTTTGTAGGAAATTTTATCAGCTTTAATTTTAGTAAAAAGATGAAAATTGATAGGAGTAACTGTTTTCGAGATATAAGCAAGAAACCAATAAACTGTTACCTTAATAAAGCGCTTGCTTATAAGCAAATTTAGTACTATTAGTATTATTATTATTAATGTTATTGTTATTAATATGACGACTAAAAACAACTCTCAAAATTTTGGTGACTTTTATGTCTTCTCCTTTTTCCTCAACTAAAGTGTTAGTCTTAATTAATTTAGTTTAATTTCGGTTTTTCAAACATTTTATTTTAAAGCAAATTTTTGTTAAAGATTATTTATATCCAACTTTATAACTCGCTTATGGTTGGTCCTACAAAAAAAATGCCAATAACTATTTTGTAGGAAATTTTATCAGCTTTGATTTTGAAAGAAAGATAAAAATTGATAGGAGTAACTGTTTTCGAGATATAAGCAAAAAACCAATAAGAAAACTGTAACTGTTACTAAACAAAAATGTAAATCAGTATTCAATGTTTGAGACAAAGACGAAAATGCAGCATTTAAAATCGACTCTGAAGACTTCAGTGACTTTTATGTCACCTCCTTTTTCTTCTAATAAAGTATTGGACCCATTAAATTAAGTGTATTTTAAATCACAAGACATTTTCTGTTAAAGCACTTTTTTTTTAATATTAATTATTTTCAAACTTATATCTCGCTTATGGTTAGTCCTACATGAAAAATGCAAATAACTATTTTGTAGGAAATTTTATCAGCTTTAATTTTGAAAGAAAGATAAAAATTGATAGGAATAATTGTTTTCGAGATATAAGCAAAAAACCAAAGTGAAAACTGTTACAGTTACTAAACAAAAATGTAATTCAGTTTTCAATGTTTGAGACGAAGACAAAAATGCAGCATTTAAAAACGACTCTGAAGACTTCTGTGACTTTTAAGTCACCTTCTTTTTCTTCTAATAATGTATTGGACCCAATAAATTAAGTGTATTTTAAATCACATGACATTTTCTGTTAAAGCACTTTTTTTTAAATATTGATTATTTTCAAACTTATATCTCGCTTATGGTTAGTCCTACATGAAAAATGCAAATAACTATTTTGTAGGAAATTTTATCAGCTTTAATTTTAGTAAAAAGATGAAAATTGATAGGAGTAACTGTTTTCGAGATATAAGCAAGAAACCAATAAACTGTTACCTTAATAAAGCGCTTGCTTATAAGCAAATTTAGTACTATTAGTATTATTATTATTAATGTTATTGTTATTAATATGACGACTAAAAACAACTCTCAAAACTTTGGTGACTTTTATGTCTTCTCCTTTTTCCTCAACTAAAGTGTTAGTCTTAATTAATTTAGTTTAATTTCGGTTTTTCAAACATTTTATTTTAAAGCAAATTTTTGTTAAAGATTATTTATATCCAACTTTATAACTCGCTTATGGTTGGTCCTACAAAAAAAATGCCAATAACTATTTTGTAGGAAATTTTATCAGCTTTGATTTTGAAAGAAAGATAAAAATTGATAGGAGTAACTGTTTTCGAGATATAAGCAAAAAACCAATAAGAAAACTGTAACTGTTACTAAACAAAAATGTAAATCAGTATTCAATGTTTGAGACAAAGACGAAAATGCAGCATTTAAAATCGACTCTGAAGACTTCAGTGACTTTTATGTCACCTCCTTTTTCTTCTAATAAAGTATTGGACCCATTAAATTAAGTGTATTTTAAATCACAAGACATTTTCTGTTAAAGCACTTTTTTTTTAATATTAATTATTTTCAAACTTATATCTCGCTTATGGTTAGTCCTACATGAAAAATGCAAATAACTATTTTGTAGGAAATTTTATCAGCTTTAATTTTGAAAGAAAGATAAAAATTGATAGGAATAATTGTTTTCGAGATATAAGCAAAAAACCAAAGTGAAAACTGTTACAGTTACTAAACAAAAATGTAATTCAGTTTTCAATGTTTGAGACGAAGACAAAAATGCAGCATTTAAAAACGACTCTGAAGACTTCTGTGACTTTTAAGTCACCTTCTTTTTCTTCTAATAATGTATTGGACCCAATAAATTAAGTGTATTTTAAATCACAAGACATTTTCTGTTAAAGCACTTTTTTTTTAAATATTGATTATTTTCAAACTTATATCTCGCTTATGGTTAGTCCTACATGAAAAATGCAAATAACTATTTTGTAAGAAATTTTATCAGCTTTAATTTTAGTAAACATATAAAAATTGATAGGAGTAACTGTTTTCGAGATATAAGCAAGAAACCAAAAAACAGTTACCTTAATAAAGCGCTTGCATATAAGCAAATTTAGTACTATTAGTATTATTATAATTAATGTTATTGTTATTAATATGACGACTAAAAACGACTCTGAAGACTTTGGTGACTTTTATGTCTTCTCCTTTTTCCTATACTAAAGTGTTAGACACAATTTATTTAGTTTAATTTCAGTATTTCAAACATTTTATTTTAAAGCAAATTTTTGTTAAATATTATTTATATCTATCTCTATAACTCACTTATGCTTGGTCCTACAAGAAAAATACAAGTAACTATTTTGTAGGAAATTTTATCAGCTTTAATTTTAGTAAAAAGATAAAAATTGATAGGAGTAACTGTTTTCGAGATATAAGCAAGAAACCAAAAAACTGTTACCTTAATAAAGCGCTTGCATATAAGCAAATTTAGTACTATTAGTATTATTATTATTATTAATGTTATTGTTATTAATATGACGACTAAAAACGACTCTCAAAACTTTGGTGACTTTTATGTCTTCTCCTTTTTCCTCAACTAAAGTGTTAGTCTTAATTAATTTAGTTTAATTGCGGTTTTTCAAACATTTTATTTTAAAGCAAATTTTTGTTAAAGATTATTTATATCCAACTCTATAACTCGCTTATGGTTGGTCCTACAAAAAAAATTCCAATAACTATTTTGTAGGAAATTTTATCAGCTTTGATTTTGAAAGAAAGACAAAAATTGATAGGAGTAATTGTTTTCGAGATATAAGCAAAAAACCAAAGTGAAAACTGTTACAGTTACTGAACAAAAATGTAATTCAGTTTTCAATGTTTGAGACGAAGACGAAAATGCAGCATTTAAAAACGACTCTGAAGACTTCAGTGACTTTTATGTCACCTCCTTTTTCTTCTAATAAAGTATTGGACCCATTAAATTAAGTGTATTTTAAATCACAAGACATTTTCTGTTAAAGCACTTTTTTTTTAAATATTAATTATTTTCAAACTTCTATCTCGCTTATGGTTAGTCCTACATAAAAAATGCAAATAACTATTTTGTAGGAAATTTTATCAGCTTTAATTTTAGTAAAAAGATAAAAATTGATAGGAGTAACTGTTTTCGAGATATAAGCAAGAAACTGTTACCTTAATTAAGCGCTTGCATATAAGCAAATTTAGTAATATTAGTATTATTATTATTAATGTTATTGTTATTAATAGGGCGACTAAAGACGACTCTGAAACATTTAGTGACTTTTATGTCTTTTCCTTTTTCCTCTACTAAAGTGTTAGACACAATTAATTTAGTTTAATTCCGGTTTTTTAAGCATTTTATTTTAAAGCAAATTTTTGTTAAATATTATTTATATCCAACTCTATAACTCGTTTATGCTTGGTCCTACAAGAAAAATGTAAATAACTATTTTGTTGGAAATTTTATCAGCTTTAATTTTGAAAGAAAGGTAAAATTTGATAGGAGTAACTGTTTTCGAGATATAAGCAAAAAACCAATAAGAAAACTGTAACTGTTACTGAACAAAAATGTAACTCAGTTTTCAATGTTTGAGACGAAGACAAAAGTGCAGCATTTAAAAACGACTCTGAAGACGTCAGTGACTTTTATGTCACCTCCTTTTTCTTCTAATAAAGTATTGGACCCAATAAATTAAGTGTATTTTAAATCACAAGACATTTTCTGTTAAAGCACTTTTTTTTTAAATAATAATTATTTTCGAACTTATATCTCGCTTATGGTTAGTCCTACATGAAAAATGCAAATAACTATTTTGTAGGAAATTTTATCAGCTTTAATTTTGAAAGAGAGATAAAAATTGATAGGAGTAATTGTTTTCGAAATATAAGCAAAAAACCAAAGTGAAAGCTGTTACAGTTACTGAACAAAAATGTAATTCAGTTTTCAATGTTTGAGACGAAGACGAAAATGCAGCATTTAAAAACGACTCTGAAGACTTCAGTGACTTTTATGTCACCTCCTTTTTCTTCTAATAAAGCATTGGACCCATTAAATTAAGTGTATTTTAAATCACAAGACATTTTCTGTTAAAGCACTTTTTTTTTAAATATTAATTATTTTCAAACTTCTATCTCGCTTATGGTTAGTCCTACATAAAAAATGCAAATAACTATTTTGTAGGAAATTTTATCAGCTTTAATTTTAGTAAAAAGATAAAAATTGATAGGAGTAACTGTTTTCGAGATATAAGCAAGAAACTGTTACCTTAATTAAGCGCTTGCATATAAGCAAATTTAGTACTATTAGTATTATTATAATTAATGTTATTGTTATTAATATGACGACTAAAAACGACTCTGAAGACTTTGGTGACTTTTATGTCTTCTCCTTTTTCCTCTACTAAAGTGTTAGACACAATTAATTTAGTTTAATTCCGGTTTTTCATGCATTTTATTTTAAAGCAAATTTTTGTTAAATATTATTTATATCCAACTCTATAACTCGTTTATGCTTGGTCCTACAAGAAAAATGTTAATAACTATTTTGTTGGAAATTTTATCAGCTTTAATTTTAAAAGAAAGATAAAATTTGATAGGAGTAACTGTTTTCGAGATATAAGCAAGAAACTGTTACCTTAATTAAGCGCTTGCATATATGCAAATTTAGTAATATTAGTATTATTATTATTAATGTTATTGTTATTAATAGGACGACTAAAGACGACACTGAAACATTTAGTGACTTTTATGTCTTTTCCTTTTTCCTCTACTAAAGTGTTAGACACAATTAATTTAGTTTAATTCCGGTTTTTCAAGCATTTTATTTTAAAGCAAATTTTTGTTAAATATTATTTATATCCAACTCTATAACTCGCTTATGGTTGGTCCTATAAAAAAAATGCCAATAACTACTGTGTAGGAAATTTTATCAGCTTTAATTTTAGTAAAAAGATAAAAATTGATAGGAGTAACTGTTTTCGAGATATAATCAAGAAACCAAAAAACTGTTACCTTAATTAAGCGTTTGCATATAAGCAAATTTAGTATTATTAGTATTATTATTATTAATGTTATTGTTATTAATATGACGATTAAAAACGACTCTTAAATAAATGCTACATTTTTGTCTTCGTCTCAAACATTGAAAACTGAGTTACATTTTTGTTCAGTAACAGTTACAGTTTTCTTATTGGTTTTTTGCTTATATCTCGAAAACAGTTACTCCTATCAAATTTTATCTTTCTTTCAAAATTAAAGCTGATAAAATTTCCAACAAAATAGTTATTAACATTTTTCTTGTAGGACCAAGCATAAACGAGTTATAGAGTTGGATATAAATAATATTTAACAAAAATTTGCTTTAAAATAAAATGCTTGAAATACCGGAATTAAACTAAATTAATTGTGTCTAACACTTTAGTAGAGGAAAAAGGAGAAGACATAAAAGTCACTAAATGTTTCAGTGTCGTCTTTAGTCGTCCTATTAATAACAATAACATTAATAATAATAATACTAATATTACTAAATTTGCATATATGCAAGCGCTTAATTAAGGTAACAGTTTCTTGCTTATATCTCGAAAACAGTTACTCCTATCAATTTTTATCTTTTTACTAAAATTAAAGCTGATAAAATTCCCTACAAAATAGTTATTTGCATTTTTTATGTAGGACTAACCATAAGCGAGATAGAAGTTTGAAAATAATTAATATTTAAAAAAAAAGTGCTTTAACAGAAAATGTCTTGTGATTTAAAATACACTTAATTTATTGGGACCAATACTCTATTAGAAGAAAAAAGAGGTGACATAAAAGTCACTGAAGTCTTCAGAGTCGTTTTTAAATGCTGCATTTTCGTCTATCAATTTTTATCTTTGTACTAAAATTAAAGCTGATAAAATTTCCTACAAAATAGTTATTTGCATTTTTTATGTAGGACTAACCATAAGCGAGATATAAGTTTAAAAATAATTAATATTTAAAAAAAAAGTGCTTTAACAGAAAATGTCTTGTGATTTAAAATACACTTAATTTATTGGGTCCAATACTTTATTAGAAGAAAAAGGAGGTGACATAAAAGTCACTGACGTCTTTAGAGTCGTTTTTAAATGCTGCATTTTTGTCTTCGTCTCAAACATTGAAAACTGAGTTACATTTTTGTTCAGTAACAGTTACAGTTTTCTTATTGGTTTTTTGCTTATATCTCGAAAACAGTTACTCCTATCAAATTTTATCTTTCTTTCAAAATTAAAGCTGATAAAATTTCCAACAAAATAGTTAAATACATTTTTCTTGTAGGACCAAGCATAAACGAGTTATAGAGTTGGATATAAATAATATTTAACAAAAATTTGCTTTAAAATAAAATGCTTGAAAAACCGGAATTAAACTAAATTAATTGTGTCTAACACTTTAGTAGAGGAAAAAGGAGAAGACATAAAAGTCACAAAATGTTTCAGAGTCGTCTTTTGTCGCCCTATTAATAACAATAACATTAATAATAATAATACTAATATTACTAAATTTGCTTATATGCAAGCGCTTAATTAAGGTAACAGTTTCTTGCTTATATCTCGAAAACAGTTACTCCTATCAATTTTTATCTTTTTACTAAAATTAAAGCTGATAAAATTTCCTACAAAATAGTTATTTGCATTTTTTATGTAGGACTAACCATAAGCGAGATAGAAGTTTGAAAATAATTAATATTTAAAAAAAAAGTGCTTTAACAGAAAATGTCTTGTGATTTAAAATACACTTAATTTATTGGGACCAATACTCTATTAGAAGAAAAAGGAGGTGACATAAAAGTCACTGAAGTCTTCAGAGTCGTTTTTAAATGCTGCATTTTCGTCTTCGTCTCAAACATTGAAAACTGAATTACATTTTTGTTCAGTAACTGTAACAGTTTTCACTTTGGTTTTTTGCTTATATCTCGAAAACAATTACTCCTATCAATTTTATCTCTCTTTCAAAATTAAAGCTGATAAAATTTCCTACAAAATAATTATTTGCATTTCTTTTGTAAAACCAACCATAAGCGAGTTATAGAGTTGGATATAAATAATCTTTAACAAAAATTTGCTTTAAAATATAATGTTTGAAAAACCGAAATTAAATTGAGTCTAACACTTTAGTATAGGAAAAAGGAGAAGACATAAATGTCACCAAAGTCTTCAGAGTCGTTTTTAGTCGTCATATTAATAACAATAACATTAATAATAATAATAATGCTGCATTTTCGTCTTCGTCTCAAACATTGAAAACTGAATTACATTTTTGTTCAGTAACAGTTACAGTTTTCTTATTGGTTTTTTGCTTATATCTCGAAAACAGTTACTCCTATCAATTTTTATCTTTCTTTCAAAATTAAAGCTGATAAAATTTCCTACAAAATAGTTATTTGCATTTTTCTTGAAGGACCAATCATAAGCGAGTTATAGAGTTGGATATAAATAATATTTAACAAAAACTTGCTTTAAAATAATATGTTTGAAAAACTAAAAAATAAAATTTCCTACAAAATAGTAATTTGCATTTATCATATAGGACTAACCATAAGCGAGATATAAGTTTAAAAATAATTAATATTTAAAAAAAAGTGCTTTAACAGAAAATGTCTTGTGATTTAAAATACACTTAATTTATTGGGTCCAATACTTTATTAGAAGAAAAAGGAGGTGACATAAAAGTCACCAAAGTCTTGAGAGTCGTTCTTAGTCGTCATATCAATAACAATAACATTAATAATAATAATACTAATAGTACTAAATTTGCTTATATGCAAGCGCTTAATTAAGGTAACAGTTTCTTGCTTATATCTCGAAAACTTACATTTTTGTTCAGTAACTGTAACAGTTTTTACTTTGGTTTTTTGCTTATATTTCGAAAACAATTACTCCTATCAATTTTTATCTTTCTTTCAAAATTAAAGCTGATAAAATTTCCTACAAAATAGTTATTTGCATTTCTTTTGTAAGACCAACCATAAGCGAGTTATAGAGTTGGATATAAATAATCTTTAACAAAAATTTGCTTTAAAATATAATGTTTGAAAAACCGAAATTAAACTAAATTAATTGAGTCTAACACTTTAGTATAGGAAAAAGGAGAAGACATAAAAGTCACCAAAGTCTTCAGAGTCGTTTTTAGTCGTCATATTAATAACAATAACATCAATAATAATAATAATGCTGCATTTTCGTCTTCGTCTCAAACATTGAAAACTGAATTACATTTTTGTTCAGTAACAGTTACAGTTTTCTTATTGGTTTTTTGCTTATATCTCGAAAACAGTTACTCCTAACAATTTTTATCTTTCTTTCAAAATTAAAGCTGATAAAATTTCCTACAAAATAGTTATTTGCATTTTTCTTGTAGGACCAACCATAAGCGAGTTATAGAGTTGGGTATAAATAATATTTAACAAAAACTTGCTTTAAAATAAAATGTTTGAAAAACTAAAATTAAACTAAATTAATTGTGTCTAACACTTTAGTAGAGGAAAAAGGAGAAGAGATAAAGGTCACTAAAGGTTTCAGAGTCGTCTTTAGTCGTCATATTAATAACAATAACATTAATAAAAATACTAATAGTACTAAATTTGCTTACATGCAAACGCTTAATTAAGGTAACAGTTTTTTGTTTTCTTGCTTATATCTGGAAAACAGTTACTTATATCAATTTTTATCTTTTTACTAAAATTAAAGCTGATAAAATTTTCTACAAAATAGTTATTTGCATTTTTCATGTAAGACTAAGCATAAGCGAGATATAAGTTTAAAAATGATTAATATTTAAAAAAAAAGTGCTTTAACAGAAAATGTCTTGTGATTTAAAATACACTTAATTTATTGGGTCCAATACTATATTAGAAGAAAAAGGAGGTGACATAAAAGTCGCTGAAGTCTTCAGAGTCGTTTTTAAATGCTGCATTTTCGTCTTCGTCTCAAACATTGAAAACTGAATTACATTTTTGTTCAGTAACTGTAACAGTTTTTACTTTGGTTTTTTGCTTATATCTCGAAAACAATTACTCCTATCAATTTTTATGTTTCTTTCAAAATTAAAGCTGAAAAAATTTCCTACAAAATAGTTATTTGCATTTTTCATGTTGGACTAACCATAAGCGAGATATAAGTTTGAAAATAATTAATATTTAAAAAAAAAGTGCTTTAACAGAAAATGTCTTGTGATTTAAAATACACTTAATTTAATGGGTCCAATACTTTATTAGAAGAAAAAGGAGGTGACATAAAAGTCACTGAAGTCTTCAGAGTCGTTTTTAAATGCTGCATTTTCGTCTTCGTCTCAAACATTGAAAACTGAATTACATTTTTGTTCAGTAACTGTAACAGTTTTTACTTTGGTTTTTTGCTTATATCTCGAAAACAATTACTCCTATCAATTTTTGTCTTTTTTTCAAAATCAAAGCTGATAAAATTTCCTACAAAATAGTTATTGGCATTTTTTTTGTAGGACCAACCATAAGCGAGTTATAGAGTTGGATATAAATAATCTTTAACAAAAATTTGCTTTAAAATAAAATGTTTGAAAAACCGAAATTAAACTAAATTAATTAAGACTAACACTTTAGTTGAGGAAAAAGGAGAAGACATAAAAGTCACCAAAGTTTTGAGAGTCGTTTTTAGTCGTCATATTAATAACAATAACATTAATAATAATAATACTAATAGTACTAAATTTGCTTATATGCAAGCGCTTTATTAAGGTAACAGTTTTTTGGTTTCTTGCTTATATCTCGAAAACAGTTACTCCTATCAATTTTTATCTTTTTACTAAAATTAAAGCTGATAAAATTTCCTACAAAATAGTTATTTGTATTTTTCTTGTAGGACCAAGCATAAGTGAGTTTTAGAGATAGATATAAATAATATTTAACAAAAATTTGCTTTAAAATAAAATGTTTGAAATACTGAAATTAAACTAAATAAATTGTGTCTAACACTTTAGTATAGGAAAAAGGAGAAGACATAAAAGTCACCAAAGTCTTCAGAATCGTTTTTAGTCGTCATATTAATAACAATAACATTAATAATAATAATACTAATAGTACTAAATTTGCTTATATGCAAGCGATTTATTAAGGTAACAGTTTTTTGGTTTCTTGCTTATATCTCGAAAACAGTTACACCTATCAAATTTTATCTTTCTTTCAAAATTAAAGCTGATAAAATTTCCAACAAAGTAATTATTTGCATTTTTCTTAACATTTCCTACAAAATAGTTATTTGCATTTTTTTGTAGGACCAACCATAAGCGAGTTATAGAGTTGGATATAAATAATCGTTAACAAAAATTTTTTTTAAAATAAAATGTTTAAAAAACTAAAATTAAACCAAATTAATTGTATCTAACACTTTAGTAGAGGAAAAAGGAGAAGACATAAAGGTCACTAAAGTCTTCAGAGTCGTTTTTAGTCGTCATATTAATAACAATAACATTAATAATAATAATACTAATAGTACTAAATTTGCTTATATGCAAGCGCTTAATTAATGTAACAGTTTTTTGGTTTCTAGCTTATATCTCGAAAACAGTTACACCTATCAAATTTTATCTTTTTTTCAAAATTAAAGCTGATAAAATTTCCAACAAAGTAATTATTTGCATTTTTCTTGTAGGACCAAGCATAAGCGAGTTATAGAGATGAATATAAATAATATCTAACAAAAATTTGCTTTAAAATAAAATGTTTGAAAAACTGAAATTAAACTAAATTAATTGTGTCTAACACTTTAGTGGAGGAAAAAGGAGAAGACATAAAAGTCTTTAAAGGTTTCAGAATCGTCTTTAGTCGTCATATTAATAACAATAACATTAATAAACTAATAGTACTAAATTTGCTTATATGCAAACGCTGCATTAAGGTAATAGTTTTTTGGTTTCATGCTTATATCTCGAAAACAGTTACTCCTATCAATTTTTAACTTTTCACCAAAATTAAAGATGATAGAATTTCCTGCAAAATAGTTATTTGCATTTTTCATGTAGAACAAACCATAAGCGAGATATAAGTTTGAAAATAATTATTAATTAAAAAAAAAATGTGTTTTAACAGAAAATGTCTTGTGATTTAAAATACACTTAATTTATTGGGTCCAATACTTAATTAGAAGAAAAAGGAGGTGCAAATAACTATTTTGTTGGAAATTTTATTAGCTTTGATTGTGAAAGAAAGATAAAATTTGATAGGAGTAACTGTTTTCGAGATATAAGCAAAAAACCAATAAGAAAACTGTAACTGTAACTGAACAAAAATGTAATTCAGTTTTCAATGTTTGAGACGAAGACAAAAATGCAGCATTTAAAAACGACTCTGAAAACTTCAATGACTTTTATGTCACCTCCTTTTTCTTCTAATAAAGTATTGGACCCAATAAATTAAGTGTATTATAAATCACAGGACATTTTCTGTTAAAACACTTTTTTTTATTTATTAATTACTTTCAAACTTATATCTCGCTTATGGTTAGTTTTACATGAAAAATGCAAATAACTATTTTGTAGGAAATTTTATCACCTTTAATTTTGGTGAAAAAGTAAAAATTGATAGGAGTAACTGTTTTCGAGATATAAGCAAAAAACGAAAAAACTGTTACTTTAATTAAGCGCTTGCATATAAGCAAATTTAGTACTACTAGTATTGTTATTATAAATGTTATTGTTATTAATATGACGACTAAAGACAACTCTAAGACTTTAGTGACTTTTATGTCTCCTCCTTTTTCCTCTACTAAAGTGTTAGACACAATTAATTTAGTTTAATTTCAGTTTTTCAAACATTTTATTTTAAAGCAAATTTTTGTTAAATATTAAAAACTATAAAATGGCTTAGATTGCCTAAAAACACACATCACACATGATCTTTTGCATAGAAATGAGAAAACGCTCAGATAACACAAAATAAGCATCATTTTTGCTTAGAAAAACTAAGCTTTAATTTAGAAAGAAATTTATTATTATAAGTATTATTATCATTATTATTATTATCATTATTATTATTTCTTTTATTACTATTATTATTATTATTATTATTATTATTATTAACTTTTGTATAGTAAATGTTTTTATACCAGTTTTAAAATGAGTTATTAATTTTAGACAATTTCTTTCCTAAAAACACTCATATAACACACAAAATAAGCTTCATTTTTGCTTAGAAAACTAAGCTTACTTTTATTACTATTATTATTATTTTAATTATTATTATTATTATTATTGTTATTATTATTATTATTATTATTATTATTATTGTTATTATTATTATTATTATTATTATTATTATTATTATTATTATTATTATTATTATTATTATTATTATTATTATTATTATTATTATTATTATTATTATTATTAAAAACCGATTATAACTTTTGTATAGTATTGTTTTTATACCAGTTTTAAAATGAGTGATTAATTTTAGCCAATTTCTTGCCTAAAAACTATAAAATGGCTTAGATTGCCTAAAAACACAGATCACACATGATCTTTTGCATAGAAATGAGAAAACGCTCATATAACACAAAATAAAATTCATTTTTGCTTAGAAAACTAAGCTTACTTTTATTACTACTATTATTATTATTTTTATTATTATTATTATTATTATTATTATTACTATTATTATTATTATTATTAATATTATTATTATTAAAAACCGATTATAACTTTTGTATAGTAAATGTTTTTATACCAGTTTTAAAATGAGTTATTAATTTTAGACAATTTCTTGCCTAAAAACACAGATCACAGATGATTTCTTGCATAGAAATGAGAAAACGCTCATATAACACAAAAAGAGCTTCATGTTTGCTTAGAAAACTAAGCTTACTTTTATTACTATTATTATTTTTATTATTATTATTATTATTATTACTATTATTAGTATTATTATTTTTATTATTATTATTATTATTATTATTATTATTATTATTATTATCATTATTATTATTATTATTATTATTAAAAACTTATATTAAACAGACAGAAAACGTCGTATTCTGACACAAAAAAACGAATTACGTTATAGACGTGACGAGAACGGCGTATCTCGGACTCTTATAGGACTCTTATAGGGTCAAAAAGTATCAGTTTGGATTAACATAAATTATTTTTGTTGACTCTCAGTCTGAATTGTTCATCAGTTTAAACAAAAACGGCTTATTTTAGACGATCTTTTGCTTTGAACAAGAAAACTTACATCGAACAGACTAAAAACGTATTAATCTGGCATAAAAGAGCAATTTATGTATCACGATAAAGGCAGCTAATCCTATTCGTTTAATTGCTTAAAATAGACAAAATTGTTAATAAATCTAACAAAAACGCTGTATTCTAGCACAAAATACTAATTACATTATAGTAACGACGAGAATAGCTTATTTGGAATGATTCTATGCTTCCAAACGAGTAAATTTTTATTAAACAGATGCCAAACATCATGTTTTGTCCTATAAAGACATTTTATATTGCAGTTTGTATTAAAACAAAATATTTTCGTTGATTTTTTGTTAGAAGCAGCAAACCTAACATTAAAGAATCTGAAAACTTTGTATTCGGACACAAACCACCGAATTTTGTATCAGTTTAGACAAAAACGGTTGATTTTCGACAATATTTTGCTTTGAACAAGAAAATTTATATCAAACTGACTAAAAACGTCTTATTTTAGCACAAAACAAAAGATTTGCGTTATAGTCTTGAAGCTGATTCATGACACAGTTTGGATAAAAACCAATTATTTTTGTTAATTCATTGTTACAAACAAGAAACCTTACATCAAAGAAACTGAAAACCCCTTATTCAGGCACAGAAATTCGAATTACGTTTCAGTCTGGACAAAAGCTGCTTATTTTAGACGATCCTTTGTTTTGAACACGAAAACTTACATTAAAAAGATTAAAAACGTCTTATTCTGGCTGAAAACTGCAAATTATATATTACTCTAGATAAAAGCAATTTATCCTGATTACTCCTTTACTTAGAATAGAGTAAACTTGTATAAAATTTAATGAAAACTTTAAATTTAGTCTCAAAAAAATAATTTACGTCATAGTTTTGACCAGCACTGTTTATTTCAAACGAATTTATGATTCGAAACTAATAAACTTTTATGGGGCAGATGCAAAACCACATATTACCATATAAAGCGTTGTTTTAAAGCAAAGTATTACCTTTTGCAACAAGAAATTTCACGTCAAAGAAACTGAAAACTTCGTATCCATGCATAAATATCGAATTACGTATCAGTTTAAGCAAATACAGCTTATTTTAAACGATTCCTTGCTATAAACAAGAAAAATTTTATCAAGCATATTGAAAACGTCTTATTCTCGAAAATAAGAGCAAATTATGTATCAATTTTAACAAAAGCGGATTACTCTGTTTGATTCTATGCTTAGAGTAGAGTAAACTACTATAAAACGTAATTAAAACTCTATATTCAAGCTCAAAAGAACAAATTACGTTATAGTTTTGGCAAAAAAAAATATTTCGGACGATTACATACTTCGAAGTAAGCAAACATTAATTGAACAAGTGCAAAAGCTAATACTTTGCTTTAAAATAACGATTTATGTGGTAATATGGTATTTTGCATCTGTCCTATAAAAGTTTACTCGTTTCGCTCCATTGAATCATTCGAAATAAATTATTTTAACACAACAACAGCGAAAATAATTTGTTTTTGTTTAAACTGTTACATAAGTCGCTTTTATAAAACGAAC
Organism: Tribolium castaneum; assembly: GCF_031307605.1. NCBI lineage: Eukaryota > Metazoa > Arthropoda > Insecta > Coleoptera > Tenebrionidae > Tribolium > Tribolium castaneum. The sequence continues at coordinate 17,927,463 of NC_087394.1, read as the reverse complement.
TAAGACGTTTGGCATTTGTTTAGTGAAAGTTTTCTCGTTTGGGGGCATAAAATCGTTTGAAATTAACAGTTCTGGTCAAAACTATAACGTAAATTATTTCTTTGAGACGAAATTTAAAGTTTTCATTAAGTTTTATACAAGTTTGCTCTATTCTAAGCAAAGGAGTAATCAGGATAAACTGCTTTTATCCAAAGTAATACATAATTTGCAGTTTTGAGCCAGAATAAGACGTTTTTAATCTTTTTAATGTAAGTTTTCGTGTTCAAAAGAAAGAATCGTCTAAAATAAGCAATTTGTGTCTAGACTGAAACGTAATTTGATTTTCTGGGCCTGAATAAGAGGTTTTCAGATTCTTTGATGTAAGGTTTCTTGTTTGTAACAATGAATAAACGAAAATCATTGGTTGTAATCCAAACTGTGACATACATCGTTTTTTAAAGGCGAAATCAGACGTTTTGCCTCTGTTCAGTGAAAGTATACTGGTTTCAAAGCATAGAATCGTTTGCTTATATCTCGAAAACAATTACTCCTATCAATTTTTGTCTTTTTTTCAAAATCAAAGCTGATAAAATTTCCTACAAAATAGTTATTGGCATTTTCTTTGTAGGACCAACCATAAGCGAGTTATAGAGTTGGATATAAATAATCTTTAACAAAAATTTGCTTTAAAATAAAATGTTTGAAATACTGAAATTAAACTAAATTAATTGTGTCTAACACTTTAGTAGAGGAAAAAGGAGGAGACATAAAAGTCACTAAAGTCTTAGAGTTGTCTTTAGTCGTCATATTAATAACAATAACATTTATAATAACAATACTAGTAGTACTAAATTTGCTTATATGCAAGCGCTTAATTAAAGTAACAGTTTTTTTGTTCTTTGCTTATATCTCGAAAACAGTTACTCCTATCAATTTTTACTTTTTCACCAAAATTAAAGGTGATAAAATTTCCTACAAAATAGTTATTTGCATTTTTCATGTAGAACTAACCATAAGCGAGATATAAGTTTGAAAGTAATTAATAATTAAAAAAAAGTGTTTTAACAGAAAATGTCTTGTGATTTATAATACACTTAATTTATTGGGTCCAATACTTTATTAGAAGAAAAAGGAGGTGACATAAAAGTCACTGAAGTTTTCAGAGTCGTTTTTAAATGCTGCATTTTTGTCTTCGTCTCAAACATTGAAAACTGAATTACATTTTTGTTCAGTAACAGTTACAGTTTTCTTATTGGTTTTTTGCTTATATCTCGAAAACAGTTACTCCTATGAAATTTTAACTTTCTTTCACAATTAAAGCTAATAAAATTTCCAACAAAATAGTTATTTGCACCTCCTTTTTCTTCTAATTAAGTATTGGACCCAATAAATTAAGTGTATTTTAAATCACAAGACATTTTCTGTTAAAACACATTTTTTTTTAATTATTAATTATTTTCAAACTTATATCTCGCTTATGGTTTGTTCTACATGAAAAATGCAAATAACTATTTTGCAGGAAATTTTATCATCTTTAATTTTGGTGAAAAGTTAAAAATTGATAGGAGTAACTGTCTTCGAGATATAAGCAAGAAACCAAAAAACTATTACCTTAATGCAGCGTTTGCATATATGCAAATTTAGTACTATTAGTTTATTAATGTTATTGTTATTAATATGACGACTAAAGACGATTCTGAAACCTTTAAAGACTTTTATGTCTTCTCCTTTTTCCTCCACTAAAGTGTTAGACACAATTAATTTAGTTTAATTTCAGTTTTTCAAACATGTTATTTTAAAGCAAATTTTTGTTAGAAATTATTTATATTCATCTCTATAACTCGCTTATGCTTGGTCCTACAAGAAAAATGCAAATAATTACTTTGTTGGAAATTTTATCAGCTTTAATTTTGAAAGAAAGATAAAATTTGATAGGTGTAACTGTTTTCGAGATATAAGCTAGAAACCAAAATCTGTTACATTAATTAAGCGCTTGCATATAAGCAAATTTAGTACTATTAGTATTATTATTATTAATGTTATTGTTATTAATATGACGACTAAAAACGACTCTGAAGACTTTAGTGACTTTTATGTCTTCTCCTTTTTCCTCTACTAAAGTGTTAGACTCAATTAATTTAGTTTAATTTCGGTTTTTCAAACATTATATTTTAAAGCAAATTTTTGTTAAAGATTATTTATATCCAACTCCATAACTCGCTTATGGTTGGTCTTACAAAAAAAATGCAAATAACTATTTTGTAGGAAATTTTATCAGCTTTAATTTTGAAAAAAAGATAAAAATTGATAGGAGTAATTGTTTTCGAGATATAAGCAAAAAACCAAAGTAAAAACTGTTACAGTTACTGAACAGAAATGTAAGTTTTCGAGATATAAGCAAGAAACTGTTACCTTAATTAAGCGCTTGCATATAAGCAAATTTAGTACTATTAGTATTATTATTATTAATGTTATTGTTATTGATATGACGACTAAGAACGACTCTCAAGACTTTGGTGACTTTTATGTCACCTCCTTTTTCTTCTAATAAAGTATTGGACCCAATAAATTAAGTGTATTTTAAATCACAAGACATTTTCTGTAAAACACTTTTTTTTAAATATTAATTATTTTTAAACTTATATCTCGCTTATGGTTAGTCCTACATGAAAAATGCAAATTACTATTTTGTAGGAAATTTTATTTTTTAGTTTTTTAAACATTTTATTTTAAAGCAAGTTTTTGTTAAATATTATTTATATCCAACTCTATAACTCGCTTATGGTTGGTCCTACAAGAAAAATGCAAATAACTATTTTGTAGGAAATTTTATCAGCTTTAATTTTGAAAAAAAGATAAAAATTAATAGGAGTAACTGTTTTCGAGATATAAGCAAAAAACCAATAAGAAAACTGTAACTGTTACTGAACAAAAATGTAATTCAGTTTTCAATGTTTGAGACGAAGACGAAAATGCAGCATTTAAAAACGACTCTGAAGACTTCTGTGACTTTTAAGTCACCTCCTTTTTCTTCTAATAATGTATTGGACCCAATAAATTAAGTGTATTTTAAATCACATGACATTTTCTGTTAAAGCACTTTTTTTTAAATATTGATTATTTTCAAACTTATATCTCGCTTATGGTTAGTCCTACATGAAAAATGCAAATAACTATTTTGTAGGAAATTTTATCAGCTTTAATTTTAGTAAACAGATAAAAATTGATAGGAGTAACTGTTTTCGAGATATAAGCAAGAAACCAAAAAACTGTTACCTTAATAAAGCGCTTGCATATAAGCAAATTTAGTACTATTAGTATTATTATTATTAATGTTATTGTTATTAATATGACGACTAAAAACGACTCTGAAGACTTTGGTGACTTTTATGTCTTCTCCTTTTTCCTATACTAAAGTGTTAGACACAATTAATTTAGTTTAATTTCAGTATTTCAAACATTTTATTTTAAAGCAAATTTTTGTTAAATATTATCTATATCTATCTCTATAACTCGCTTATGCTTGGTCCTACAAGAAAAATACAAATAACTATTATGTAGGAAATTTTATCAGCTTTAATTTTAGTAAAAAGATAAAAATTGATAGGAGTAACTGTTTTCGAGATATAAGCAAGAAACCAATAAACTGTTACCTTAATAAAGCGCTTGCATATAAGCAAATTTAGTACTATTAGTATTATTATTATTAATGTTATTGTTATTGATATGACGACTAAGAACGACTCTCAAGACTTTGGTGACTTTTATGTCACCTCCTTTTTCTTCTAATAAAGTATTGGACCCAATAAATTAAGTGTATTTTAAATCACAAGACATTTTCTGTTAAAGCACTTTTTTTGTAAATATTAATTATTTTTAAACTTATATCTCGCTTATAGTTAGTCCTATATGAAAAATGCAAATTACTATTTTGTAGGAAATTTTATTTTTTAGTTTTTCAAACATTTTATTTTAAAGCAAGTTTTTGTTAAATATTATTTATATCCAACTCTATAACTCGCTTATGGTTGGTCCTACAAGAAAAATGCAAATAACTATTTTGTAGGAAATTTTATCAGCTTTAATTTTGAAAAAAAGGTAAAAATTGATAGGAATAATTGTTTTCGAGATATAAGCAAAAAACCAAAGTGAAAACTGTTACAGTTACTAAACAAAAATGTAATTCAGTTTTCAATGTTTGAGACGAAGACGAAAATGCAGCATTCAAAAACGACTCTGAAGACTTCTGTGACTTTTAAGTCACCTCCTTTTTCTTCTAATAATGTATTGGACCCAATAAATTAAGTGTATTTTAAATCACATGACATTTTCTGTTAAAGCACTTTTTTTTAAATATTGATTATTTTAAAACTTTTATCTCGCTTATGGTTAGTCCTACATGAAAAATGCAAATAACTATTTTGTAGGAAATTTTATCAGCTTTAATTTTAGTAAACAGATAAAAATTGATAGGAGTAACTGTTTTCGAGATATAAGCAAGAAACCAAAAAACTGTTACCTTAATAAAGCGCTTGCATATAAGCAAATTTAGTACTATTAGTATTATTATTATTAATGTTATTGTTATTAATATGACGACTAAAAACGACTCTGAAGACTTTGGTGACTTTTATGTCTTCTCCTTTTTCCTATACTAAAGTGTTAGACACAATTAATTTAGTTTAATTTCAGTATTTTAATCATTTTATTTTAAAGCAAATTTTTGTTAAATATTATTTATATCTATCTCTATAACTCGCTTATGCTTGGTCCTACAAGAAAAATACAAATAACTATTTTGTAGGAAATTTTATCAGCTTCAATTTTAGTAAAAAGATAAAAATTGATAGGAGTAACTGTTTTCGAGATATAAGCAAGAAACCAATAAACTGTTACCTTAATAAAGCGCTTGCATATAAGCAAATTTAGTACTATTAATATTATTATTATTAATGTTATTGTTATTGATATGACGACTAAGAACGACTCTCAAGACTTTGGTGACTTTTATGTCACCTCCTTTTTCTTCTAATAAAGTATTGGACACAATAAATTAAGTGTATTTTAAATCACAAGACATTTTCTGTTAAAGCACTTTTTTTTTAAATACTAATTATTTTTAAACTTATATCTCGCTTATGGTTAGTCCTATATGAAAAATGCAAATTACTATTTTGTAGGAAATTTTATTTTTTAGTTTTTCAAACATTTTATTTTAAAGCAAGTTTTTGTTAAATATTATTTATATCCAACTCTATAACTCGCTTATGGTTGGTCCTACAAGAAAAATGCAAATAACTATTTTGTAGGAAATTTTATCAGCTTTAATTTTAAAAGAAAGATAAAAATTGATAGGAATAATTGTTTTCGAGATATAAGCAAAAAACCAAAGTGAAAACTGTTACAGTTACTAAACAAAAATGTAATTCAGTTTTCAATGTTTGAGACGAAGACGAAAATGCAGCATTTAAAAACGACTCTAAAGACTTCTGTGACTTTTAAGTCACCTCCTTTTTCTTCTAATAATGTATTGGACCCAATAAATTAAGTGTATTTTAAATCACAAGACATTTTCTGTTAAAGCACTTTTTTTTAAATATTGATTATTTTCAAACTTATATCTCGCTTATGGTTAGTCCTACATGAAAAATGCAAATAACTATTTTGTAGAAAATTTTATCAGCTTTAGTTTTAGTAAACAGATAAAAATTGATAGGAGTAACTGTTTTCGAGATATAAGCAAGAAACCAAAAAACTGTTACCTTAATAAAGCGCTTGCATATAAGCAAATTTAGTACTATTAGTATTATTATTATTAATGTTATTGTTATTAATATGACGACTAGAAACGACTCTGAAGACTTTGGTGACTTTTATGTCTTCTCCTTTTTCCTATACTAAAGTGTTAGACACAATTAATTTAGTTTAATTTCAGTATTTCAAACATTTTATTTTAAAGCAAATTTTTGTTAAATATTATTTATATCTATCTCTATAACTCGCTTATGCTTGGTCCTACAAGAAAAATACAAATAACTATTTTGTAGGAAATTTTATCAGCTTTAATTTTAGTAAAAAGATAAAAATTGATAGGAGTAACTGTTTTCGAGATATAAACAAGAAACCAATAAACTGTTACCTTAATAAAGCGCTTGCATATAAGCAAATTTAGTATTATTAGTATTATTATTATTAATGTTATTGTTATTAATATGACGACTAAAAACAACTCTCAAAACTTTGGTGACTTTTATGTCTTCTCCTTTTTCCTCAACTAAAGTGTTAGTCTTAATTAATTTAGTTTAATTTCGGTTTTTCAAACATTTTATTTTAAAGCAAATTTTTGTTAAAGATTATTTATATCCAACTCTATAACTCGCTTATGGTTGGTCCTACAAAAAAAATGCCAATAACTATTTTGTAGGAAATTTTATCAGCTTTGATTTTGAAAGAAAGATAAAAATTGATAGGAGTAACTGTTTTCGAGATATAAGCAAAAAACCAATAAGAAAACTGTAACTGTTACTAAACAAAAATGTAATTCAGTATTCAATGTTTGAGACAAAGACGAAAATGCAGCATTTAAAATCGACTCTGAAGACTTCAGTGACTTTTATGTCACCTCCTTTTTCTTCTAATAAAGTATTGGACCCATTAAATTAAGTGTATTTTAAATCACAAGACATTTTCTGTTAAAGCACTTTTTTTTAATATTAATTATTTTCAAACTTATATCTCGCTTATGGTTAGTCCTACATGAAAAATGCAAATAACTATTTTGTAGGAAATTTTATCAGCTTTAATTTTGAAAGAAAGATAAAAATTGATAGGAATAATTGTTTTCGAGATATAAGCAAAAAACCAAAGTGAAAACTGTTACAGTTACTAAACAAAAATGTAATTCAGTTTTCAATGTTTGAGACGAAGACGAAAATGCAGCATTTAAAAACGACTCTGAAGACTTCTGTGACTTTTAAGTCACCTCCTTTTTCTTCTAATAATGTATTGGACCCAATAAATTAAGTGTATTTTAAATCACAAGACATTTTCTGTTAAAGCACTTTTTTTTTAAATATTGATTATTTTCAAACTTATATCTCGCTTAAGGTTAGTCCTACATGAAAAATGCAAATAACTATTTTGTAAAAAATTTTATCAGCTTTAATTTTAGTAAACAGATAAAAATTGATAGGAGTAACTGTTTTCGAGATATAAGCAAGATACCAAAAAACTGTTACTTTAATAAAGCGCTTGCATATAAGCAAATTTAGTACTATTAGTATTATTATTATTAATGTTATTGTTATTAATATGACGACTAAAAACGACTCTGAAGACTTTGGTGACTTTTATGTCTTCTCCTTTTTCCTATACTAAAGTGTTAGACTCAATTTAATTTCGGTTTTTCAAACATTATATTTTAAAGCAAATTTTTGTTAAAGATTATTTATATCCAACTCTATAACTCGCTTATGGTTGGTCTTACAAAAGAAATGCAAATAACTATTTTGTAGGAAATTTTATCAGCTTTAATTTTGAAAGAAAGATAAAAATTGATAGGAGTAATTGTTTTCGAGATATAAGCAAAAAACCAAAGTAAAAACTGTTACAGTTACTGAACAAAAATGTAAGTTTTCGAGATATAAGCAAGAAACTGTTACCTTAATTAAGCGCTTGCATATAAGCAAATTTAGTACTATTAGTATTATTATTATTATTAATGTTATTGTTATTGATATGACGACTAAGAACGACTCTCAAGACTTTGGTGACTTTTATGTCACCTCCTTTTTCTTCTAATAAATTATTGGACCCAATAAATTAAGTGTATTTTAAATCACAAGACATTTTCTGTTAAAGCACTTTTTTTTTAAATATTAATTATTTTTAAACTTATATCTCGCTTATGGTTAGTCCTACATGAAAAATGCAAATTACTATTTTGTAGGAATTTTTATCAGCTTTAATTTTAGTAAAAAGATATAAAAATTGATAGGAGTAACTGTTTTCGAGATATAAGCAAGAAACCAAAAAACTGTTACCTTAATTAAGCGCTTGCATATAAGCAAATTTAGTACTAAAAACAACTCTGAAGACTTTGGTGATTTTTATGCCTTCTCCTTTTTCCTCTACTAAAGTGTTGGACCCAATTAATTTAGTTTAATATCAGTTTTTCAAACATTTTATTTTAAAGCAAATTTTTGTTAAAGATTATTTATATCCAACTCTATAACTCGCTTATGGTTGGTCCTACAAAAAAATGGAAATAACTATTTTGTAGGAAATTTTATCAGCTTTAATTTTGAAAAAAAGGTAAAAATTGATAGGAGTAACTGTTTTCGAGATATAAGCAAGAAACCAAAAAACTGTTACCTTAATAAAGCGCTTGCATATAAGCAAATTTAGTACTATTAGTATTATTATTATTAATGTTATTGTTATCAACATGACGACTAAAGACGACTCTGAAACATTTAGTGACTTTTATGTCTTCTCCTTTTTCCTATACTAAAGTGTTAGACCCAATTAATTTAGTTTAATTTCGGTTTTTCAAACATTTTATTTTATAGCAAATTTTTGTTAAAGATTATTTATATCCAACTCTATAACTCGCTTATGGTTGGTCTTACAAAAGAAATGCAAATAACTATTTTGTAGGAAATTTTATCAGCTTTAATTTTGAAAGAAAGATAAAAATTGATAGGAGTAATTGTTTTCGAGATATAAGCAAAAAACCAAAGTGAAAACTGTTACAGTTACTGAACAAAAATGTAATTCAGTTTTCAATGTTTGAGACGAAGACGAAAATGCAGCATTTAAAAACGACTCTGAAGACTTCAGTGACTTTTATGTCACCTCCTTTTTCTTCTAATAGAGTATTGGTCCCAATAAATTAAGTGTATTTTAAATCACAAGACATTTTCTGTTAAAGCACTTTTTTTTTTAAATATTAATAATTTTCAAACTTCTATCTCGCTTATGGTTAGTCCTACATAAAAAATGCAAATAACTATTTTGTAGGAAATTTTATCAGCTTTAATTTTAGTAAAAAGATAAAAATTGATAGGAGTAACTGTTTTCGAGATATAAGCAAGAAACTGTTACCTTAATTAAGCGCTTGCATATAAGCAAATTTAGTAATATTAGTATTATTATTATTAATGTTATTGTTATTAATAGGGCGACTAAAGACGACTCTGAAACATTTAGTGACTTTTATGTCTTTTCCTTTTTCCTCTACTAAAGTGTTAGACACAATTAATTTAGTTTAATTCCGGTTTTTCAAGCATTTTATTTTAAAGCAAATTTTTGTTAAATATTATTTATATCCAACTCTATAACTCGTTTATGCTTGGTCCTACAAGAAAAATGTAAATAACTATTTTGTTGGAAATTGTATCGGCTTTAATTTTGAAAGAAAGGTAAAATTTGATAGGAGTAACTGTTTTCGAGATATAAGCAAAAAACCAATAAGAAAACTGTAACTTTTACTGAACAAAAATGTAACTCAGTTTTCAATGTTTAAGACGAAGACAAAAGTGCAGCATTTAAAAACGACTCTGAAGACGTCAGTGATCTTTATGTCACCTCCTTTTTCTTCTAATAAAGTATTGGACCCAATAAATTAAGTGTATTTTAAATCACAAGACATTTTCTGTTAAAGCACTTTTTTTTTAAATAATAATTATTTTCAAACTTATATCTCGCTTATGGTTAGTCCTACATGAAAAATGCAAATAACTATTTTGTAGGAAATTTTATCAGCTTTAATTTTAGTAAAAAGATAAAAATTGATAGGAGTAACTGTTTTCGAGATATAATCAAGAAACCAAAAAACCAAAGCTGATAAAATTTCCTACAAAATAGTTATTGGCATTTTTTTTGTAAGACCAACCATAAGCGAGTTATAGAGTTGGATATAAATAATCTTTAACAAAAATTTGCTTTAAAATATAATGTTTGAAAAACCGAAATTAAACTAAATTAATTGAGTCTAACACTTTAGTATAGGAAAAAGGAGAAGACATAAAAGTCACCAAAGTCTTCAGAGTCGTTTTTAGTTGTCATATTAATAACAATAACATTAATAATAATAATAATGCTGCATTTTCGTCTTCGTCTCAAACATTGAAAACTGAATTACATTTTTGTTCAGTAACAGTTTCAGTTTTCTTATTGGTTTTTTGCTTATATCTCGAAAACAGTTACTCCTATCAATTTTTATCTTTTTTCAAAATTAAAGCTGATAAAATTTCCTACAAAATAGTTATTTACATTTTTCTTGTAGGACCAACCATAAGCGAGTTATAGAGTTGGGTATAAATAATATTTAACAAAAACTTGCTTTAAAATAAAATGTTTGAAAAACTAAAATTAAACTAAATTAATTGTGTCTAACACTTTAGTAGAGGAAAAAGGAGAAGACATAAAGGTCACTAAAGGTTTCAGAGTCGTCTTTAGTCGTCATATTAATAACAATAACATTAATAATAATAATAATGCTGCATTTTCGTCTTCGTCTCAAACATTGAAAACTGAATTACATTTTTGTTCAGTAACAGTTACAGTTTTCTTATTGGTTTTTTGCTTATATCTCGAAAACAGTTACTCCTATTAATTTTTATCTTTCTTTTAAAATTAAAGCTGATAAAATTTCCTACAAAATAGTTATTTGCATTTTTTTGTAGGACCAACCATAAGCGAGTTATAGAGTTGGATATAAATAATCTTTAACAAAAATTTGCTTTAAAATAAAATGTTTGAAAAACCGATATTAAACTAAATTAATTGGGTCAAACACTTTAGTAGAGGAAAAATGAGAAGACATAAAAGTCACCAAAGTCTTCAGAGTTGTTTTTAGTACTAAATTTGCTTATATGCAAGCGCTTAATTAAGGTAACAGTTTTTTGGTCTCTTGCTTACATCTCGAAAACAGTTACTCCTATCAATTTTTATCTTTTTACTAAAATTAAAGCTGATAAAATTTCCTACAAAATAGTAATTTGCATTTTTCATGTAGGACTAACCATAAGCGAGAAATAAGTTTGAAAATAATTAATATTTAAAAAAAAAAGTGCTTTAACAGAAAATGTTTTGTGATTTAAAATACACTTAATTTATTAGGTCCAATACTCTATTAGAAGAAAAAGGAGGTGACATATAAGTCACTGAAGTCTTCAGAGTCGATTTTAAATGCTGCATTTTCGTCTTCGTCTCAAACATTGAAAACTGAATTACATTTTTGTTCAGTAACAGTTACAGTTTTCTTATTG